>NW_020954562.1:31364419-31567433 GCF_900497805.2 Vombatus ursinus | reverse complement strand
TGTGGAGGGGAAATGGGGGAAGGTGAGAGGGAATGAGTGAATCTTATTCTCATAGGATTTGACTTAAGGAGGTAATAACATACACACTCAATTGGGTATGGAAATCTGTCTTACCCTACAGGAAAGTGGGGGGGGGCAAGAGAGTAGGGGAATGATAAAGAGGAGGGCAGGTTGGGAAAGGGGGTAATCAGAAGCAAATCCTTCTGAGGAGGGACAGGGACAAAAGAAAGAATAGAATAAATAGGGAGGGACAGGATAGGACTAAGGGAAATAGAGTTAGTTTTTCACAGCATGTCTACTATGGAAGTGTTTTGCATAACTGCACATATATAACCTATATTTAGTTGCTTGCCTTATCAACAAAGGTAGGTGGAGAGAGAGAAAGGGAGAAAATTTGGAACTCAAAGTTTTAAAAACACATTTAAAAATAATGTTTTCACATGCAACTGGGAAATAAGAAATACAGGAAATAGGGTACAGAAATCCATCCTGCCGTACAGGAAAATTAAAGGGGAAAGGGATAAGAGAAGTGGGGAAGAGATAGAAGGGAAGGCAGACTAGGGGAAGGGGTATTCAGAATGCATGCCATCTTGGGGTGGGGGGAGGGGCAAGATGGGGTGAAAATTTGGACCTCAAAATCTTGTGGAAGTAAATGTTGAAAAAAAAAATGAATAAATAAAATTCCCATAAAAAAAAGAAAAGAAAAAGAATTAATCAAATGCAAAAGAAAGTCCAAAAGCTCAGTGAAGAAAATACTTCCTTAAAAATTAGAATGAAGCAATTGGAATCTAGTGATTGTATGAGACATTAAGATTCTGTAAAACAAATACAAAAGTATGAAAAAATAGAAAACAATGTGAAATATCTCATTGGAAAAACAACTGACCTGGAAAATAGATCCAGCAGAGAGAATTCAAAAATTATTAGAATATCTGAAAGCCATGATCAAAACAATAACTTAGACATCATCTTTCAAGTAATTATCACGGAAAACTGCCCTAATATTTTAGCACCAGAGAGCAAAATAGAAATTTAAAGAATCCACCCATCTCCTCCTGAAAGAGATCCCCAAAGGGGAACTCCTAGGAATATTGTAGCCACATTCCAGAGTTCCCAGCTCAAGGAGAAAATATTACCAACAGCCAGAAAGAAATAATAGAAGTATTGTGGAAACACAAACAGGATGACACAAGATTTAGCATCTTCTACATTAAGGAACTGTAGGGCTTGGGATACGATATTCCAGAGAGCAAAGGTGATAGAATTACAACGAAGAATAACCTACCAAGCTAAACTGAATATAATCCTTCAGAAGAAAAACTGGACATTCAGTGAAATAGAGGACATTTAAGCATTCTTGATGAAAAGACCAGAGCTGAACAGAAAATTTGACTTTCAAATACAAGACTCAAGAAAAGCATGAAGAAGTAAACAGGAAAGAGAAATCATAAGGGACTTAATAAGGTAGAACTTTTTATATTCCTGCAGGAAAAGATGATATTTGTAACTCATGAGACCCTTGTCAGTATTAAGGTAGGTGGAGAGAAAAATATATACATGTACATATATATATATATATATATATATATATATATATATGTATGTATGTGTATAGATAGATAGATAGATAGATAGATAGATAGATAGATAGATAGATAGATAGATAGATAGATAGAGGGCACAGGGTGAATTGAAGATGAAGGGGTGACATCTGGAGAATACAATTAAGGGGTAAGAGAGGATTATACTGGGAGAAGGAGAAAGGGAGAGGTAGAATGGGGTAAATTATCTCACATAAAACAGACAAGAAAAGGCCTTTACAATGGAAGGGACATGGGGGAAGGTGAAAGGGAATTAATGAATCTTATTCTCATCAGATTTGGCTTAAGGAAAGAATAACATACACACTTAATTGGGTATGGAAAACTATCTTACTCTATGGGAAAATGTGAGGGGGAAGGGGACAAGAGAGCAGGAGGATGATAGAGGGGAGGGCAAATTATGGGAGGGTGTAGTAGCAAACACTTCTAAGGACAGACAGGGTCAAAAGAGAGAATAGAATAAATGGGGGGGCAGGATAGGATTAAGAGAAATACACTTAGTTTTCCACAACATGACTACTATAAAAGTGTTTTGCATGACTACACATCTATAACCTGTATCAAGTTACTTGCCTTCTCAAAGAGGGTAGGTGGGGAGGAAGGATGTGAGAAAATTTGGAACCCAAAGATTTAAAAATGAATGTTACAAATAAAAATAAAAATAAAAAAAAAAGTTTTCACATGCAACTGGGAAATAAGATATACAGCCAATGGTGTATAGAAATCTGTCTTGCCCTGCAGGAAAATTGAAGGGGAAGGGGATAAGAGAAGGGAATGTGTTGATACAGGAGGAAGAGCAGATTAGGGGAAGGGGTATTCAGAATGCATGCCTTTTTGGGCTGGGAGTAGGGACAAGATGGGGAGAAAATTTGGAATTCAAAATCTTGTGGAAGTGAACATGGAAAACTAAAAATAAATAAATTAATAACAAATTTAAAAAAAAAATAAAAAAGAACACACAGGAATTGCAATCTAGATCAGTTCAGGAAAAACTTAAAAAAGGTAAAATTACTAATTCAAAGTTTCCAAAACAAGCACAAAATGGTCATATCTAGCATTCTGACATATTTTGGAGTGAAAAATTCAGGTCTCCATGTGAGAGTGAATGGAGTTGCAATTAAAATGACAATCATAGGCTACATTAATGGAATCATATGCTACCTTATCGTAACATATGAAGAGTTTGTGCTTAATTCTGGCTACCAAATTTTATAGAGGACATTGAAAACTGGAGTGTCATCCCCTCCCAAACAAAAGGTAGCCAGGGTAATAAAATGACTTAAAACAATATCTGAGAATGACAAATCAAAAGAAATGAGAATGATTAACCTGAAAGAGAAGATTTAACAGGGACACAGATATTTTAAGGGCCATCATGCAGAACAAAGATTAAAGTTATTTTAAGTGGTCCTAAAGGGTAGACCTTTGAATAGTGCAAGGAAATAGCAGAGACAGAATTCAGCTCAAAAATATGTAAGACTATCATATAATAGAACTGCCTAAAGACAGCTCCCTCCTTTGCTAATGTATTTCTACCACTGGAGGTCTATAAGCAGAAGGAGGGTCTCTAGCCATCTTGAACTCTGTAGAAGACTGTTCCTTAGTTATGGGTCAGAGTAGATAATTTCTGCAGTCCCACACCTTTGAGATTCTGTGTCTCCCATGGATTTGATCCCAAATAAATTATTTATCCTTTATGAATCTCACTTAACTCACCTGCAAAATTAAAGTTTTAATTTCAATTCCTGGTAAGGTGTCTTTCAGCTTATTTTTTAATACTAGTATTTTAGAATGGAGGCTTCTATTATTGCCTGACTTTGTGTCATTTATTCCATTTTGAAGTTCTTTAAATATCACAATTAAATGATGCATTTTCCCTTTTCTTCAGATTATATATTTTTTGTAAGTGGGAGTTTATTTTGGTCTTTACTATGGTGTACTGTTCAAAGCTATTCAGAACACAGTCTTTCAGAATGCTGGAGGTCATTAAATTCACAGAATATTAGAGTTGGAAGGGACCACAGATGCCATCTAATTCATAGGCCTTTGGAAAGCTCCATTTTAAAATGTGTTTAATGCAATTGTTTGCATAAATGAAGAAAAACACCTATATATAATTCCAAAGGAGCATATACTTAAATTATCATTGATATTGACTTCCGTACAGGGTTTCTGATATTTTAGAAGTTATGGTGTTTTAAAAGTTAAGAAGAGAGACTTCCACTTCTGGGACGCAAGATGGCGGAGTAAAAAGGTAGTCGCTCTCACCCTCCCCTATCAACCTTTGAAAGCCCAGAAAACATTGCCCCAGGAAAAACCCTGTAACAGCTGAAACAGAAGAAAGATGGGGAGCAGCAGTGTAGTAGTCCAGGTAGCTTGAAGGATTAGAAAGAAGGTAGATAATTGGGAAAAAATGTTTACAACCAGTCTCTCTGATAAGAGCCTCATTTTAAAATGTATAGAGAATTAAGTCAAATTTATAAGAATACCATTCCCTAATTGACAAATGGTCAAAGGATATGAACAGGCAGTTCTCAGATGAAGAAATTAAAGCTATCTATAATCATATGAAAAAATGCACTAAATCACTATGGATTAGAGAAATGCAAATCAAAACAACTCAGGGTACCACATCACACCTATCAGATTGATCAACATAACAAAACAGAAAAATGATAAATGTTGGAGAAGATGTGGGAAACTGGAACACTAATGAATTGTTGGTGGAGTTGTGAACTGATCCAACCATTTTGCAGAGTAATTTGGATCTATGCCCAAAGGGTGATAAAAATGTGCATACCCTTTGACCCAGCAATATCATTTCTAGTGCTATATCCCAAAGAGATCATACAAATGGGAAATGGACCCACATGTACAAAAATATTCATAGCAGCTCTTTTTGTGGTGGCAAAGAATTGGAAATTGAGGGGATGCCCATCAATTGGGGAATGGCTGAACAAGTTGTGGTATATGAATATAATGGAATACTATTGTGTTATAAGAAATGATGAACAGGCTGACTTCAGAAAAACCTGGAAAGACTTGTATGTACTAATGCTGAGTGAAGTGAGCAGAACCAATAGAATGTTTTACACAATAACAGCCACATTGTGTGATGACTAATATTGATAAACTTAAACCTTCCCAGTAATGCAAGGATCTAAGACATCTCCAAAGTCCTCATGATGGAAAATGCTATCCACATTCAAAGAAAGAACTATGGAATTTTATTGCAGATTGAGGCATACTATTTGCTATTTTTTTCCTCTTTTATTGATTTTTGTTTCCTCTTTCTGGTGGTTCCTCCTCTTGGCTCTAATTTTAACTTACAACTTCACTAATCTGAAAATATGTTTAATAAGAATGTGTATATATATATATATGTATATGTGTGTATATATGTGTGTGTGTATATATATATATATGTATATATATATATATATATATACACACACACATATCCTATGTCAGATTGTGTGCCATTTTGGGGAGGGTGGTGGGGAGGAAGGGGAGAAAAATTTAAAACTCAAATGCATATGGAATTGATTGTTGATAAATCAAAATAAATTAATGAAAAAAACAAAAAAGTTAAGAACTTTGTTAATTAGTTTTTCATGTTATGTGTTTTTTTGTTTTGTTTTGTTTTGTTCTGTTTTTACATTTCTAATAGATTAGTTACAATGGATGCTCTCTATGCATGCTCCATTTACCTACAACATTTATTTTATATACTGCATATGGCTGTTTACATCATGCAAAATAATAGAGTTACAGATAAAGAAGTTATCATGTTGCTTATTTTCCTTATCCATTCATTTACTAAAAGATTTTTTATTGGGAGAACTGATTTTTCTCAGAATGATGAAAAGTACTACAAGAAGAAGTAGACTACTACTATTACTGGTAATAGTAGTTATCCATGCAAATTTTGCAATTAAACAGTAGAATTTTTGCAGTATGAATTTAGGGTTAGTGTTAAGGTTAGTGTGCATTTTAGAGTTAGTGTTAAAGAAGTAACCAAATACTTAGAAACTAGAACCTGCTCTTTTCCACAAACGGATACATTATAAATTCTCATAATATGAATACAAATCTCAAAATATCTTAGGAAACTAAAATAATAAATTGTTGTGGATGCAGACCATTATGTCAGAATAAACTTATTCCCATAATTGACAAAGTCTAATATTGATTAAAAATTTTGAAAAAATGTTTAAATAGCTACTTAATAGACATTACAATATTAAATACCCAGAGCATTCAAACTAGACAAAATGACAAATTTTACAGATATAAATACCTAATGGAAAAAAGAATCAAAGGCATGTGGGAACCACATGACATGCCTATAACCTCCTCATCATAGATTTGTACCAAGTATGCTCTCAGTTGCCTAAATTTGATGAGTATCCAAATACTTTTATTCATCTAGAGTGGACTATGTTTTCAACATGTAGAAAATCCAACAGAACAATAAACATAAAATGGACACTGCAAGTGTCCATTTAAAATCAGTATTATATCAGAAAATATGATAATGAGATACCAATGATAATATTAATTATACATAAATACGTTATATATAATATGTAATATTGTAATAGATATCATAAGAAATTTTGCTGCTTTGAATATTTATGAGAGTGTGTGTATGTGTGTGTTGACAAACAGAAAATGATTGAGATTTTTTGACTAGTTCTGTTATGTTAATATCATATAGAACTCCTAATTTAGAAAAGCCCCTTCTACCAATGAAGACCTAGCAATTAGTGTTAGTACTGTAAGTACCAGTGGCATATAAACTCCAGAAAAAGCCAGGATTAAGACTTATAGTAATCTAGAATGAAGAAGTTCAAACAACACCAATCTGCTATTTATAGTCTTAGAGAACTGCTGGAGGACTTTCTTGTGGCTGTTAAATCATTTCAGTTGTGTCTCTTTGTGACTCTATTTGGGGTTTTCTTGGCAAAAATACTGGAGTGCTTTGCCATTTCTTTCTCCAGTTCATTTTACAGATGAGGAAACTGAGGCGAAGAAAGTTAAGTGATCTGACCAGGGCACACAGTTAGAAAGTATTTGAGGCCAGATTTGAACCTAAATCTTCCTGACTTTAGGGCTCTACTGCACTGCCTAGCTTCTGGGAACCACAATGACATTAACTAATTTACACAGGATCACAGAGTCAATATGTGCCAGAAACAGGACTTGAAGACAGTTTTCTATCTTCTATATCTCTTGGCAATGTTTTTGGGAACAACAGCAAGAAGATGATAAACTTTTATTGACTGTCCAAGGACCTCAAAAAAGACCAAAAATAGGTAGTGGACCAAGTGAAAAAAGCAGAAAATCAGCTTAATATGTGCAACCCCACTGAGCATTTTTGTTCTGTTCATATTGTTTGCATTTTGATGTAGCAAGCTTTTTACTATTTACCTGTCATATGCCCTTCGAGAAAGAAAACTGGAAGAAAGCAAATGTGAAGGTGACATACTCTGGAAAGTAGATGGAAAGTTACAGGATGAATCATCCTTTTTCTGTATCAGTGCTTTTAAAATATTTTATTCTGCTTGCTTTTTAATTCAATTTTACCAAGCAAGTCATTGAGAACATTAGAATTGGATTCCAGAGCTCTGTGTGCACCATTTATTTGCTTTATGTCTCCAAGCAAATCCTTCACCTATCTGACATTTGGAGCTCCTTATGCTGTGGAAAAGAGCACTGGATTTGAATTCTAGCACCTGAGTTCAAATACAGTCTCAACTACCTACTATCAATGAAACTAGGATAAGCAGATTCTGAGCTTCAGGCCACAGGTTTTCATCTCTAAAACATCATGGATGGAATCAATGTTCTTTATGTTCTCTTCCAGCTCTAAGTAACATGATCTTCTACAAAATTAGGTAATAAAACTTCAATTACCTGCCACAGCATGTTAGTATGAGGATCTAGAAAATATTTAATGCAAAACACTTGTAAATGTAAACATCTACATAGATGTGTTTCGGTTATTGGAATCTATCTCATTTTTTTTAAAAGTTTTGATTGGGGAGAGTTAACACCCATGCTGAGCAGAATCTTATATTTACTGGCATCTTTTACAGCATTAGCATTGTGTGCCTTAAACAAAATGTGTACCTGTACATATTTTTGAATGACTGTTTTAATGGATGGATGACAAATTAATCTTCTCTATTTAGTATTTATTTTTCCTTCCTTATCTTGTCACGAGTATGCATTTTTTATTATAATTTTTCTTTAACATAAATATAATCTACATTATTTTCTCATTTAATTATTAATTTCATAATTCTTTAATTAATCTAGTTCCAATGATACAAATAATATATTACTCAAAGTGCCTCTACCCTGATTTTAGCCACAATATGTTACACAAATTTTAGATATCATTTATGACTGATTGAAAGTAGAGGCCACTTCTGGAAAGCAAAATAGATAATGTTAAAACAGACAGTGTTAAATATTAAAAGTCACTCCAGTATGAAAGAAGCATCTGAGTTAAAGCCAAGGGAAGCTTAGCTGCAGATGCAACTGGTGATTAAAGGAAAGTCCACTGATGCAAATATCAATATTGTATTGAACCTAGACTGAAATGTTGAATATTAAATAAATATTGAACTTGGAATAAAAGATTTATGAACAAAAGTAAGCCAGATGTGATCAAATAGGAGATAAGAAGATTGAACACTGATATTTTGGGTGATAGTTAAGCTAAATGGATAGGATTGGTTGAATTTAATTCAGATGACTATTACACCTACTACTGTAGGCAAGAATCTCTTAGAATAAATAAAAAGCCCTCATAGTCAATAAAAGGGTGAGAAAGGCAGTACTGTAGTATAATCTCAAAAATGACTAAATGATAGCCATTTCATTGCAAGGCAAAGCATTCAACACCAAATGCCAAAGAAGTCAAAGTTGATCAGTTCTTTAACTGATGAAGACCTACACCATCTTCTAGAAATAACATTAAAGACAGATATTACACACTCATCACAAAGGATTGGAATGATATTTAGGACATTAAAAGACAATTGGAAAAACTGGTAAGTTTTGCCTTGTAGTACAAAATGAAGCAGGGCAGAGACTAATAGAGTTTTATCACGATAGTTTGTTAGTCATAGCAAACACTCTTTTTCCACAGCCCAAAAGGCAATTTGATATCATCAGATGGTCTATATAGAAATCAGATGATATATTTTGCAGCCAAAGATTGAGAAGGCCTATACAGTAAGTTATACTAGAGCATATTTTGGACAAGTTCATGAGCTACTTATTGCAAAATTCAGGCAAATTAAAAAAAAAAGTAATGAAAACCATCAGACCATATAGGTAAGACCCATAACACATTCTTTATGAATATGAAGTAGAGATAATGAATACATTTAATGGATTAGATCTGGTAGATGGAGTGTATGAAGAACTGCGGATAGATATTCACCACACTGTATAGGAGGCAGCAACAAAAAAACAAACAAGCAAACAAACAACAAAAAACCTCAAAGAGAAAGAACAAGAAAACAAAATGACTGTGTGATGAGGTTCTACAAATATCTGAGAAAAGAAGGCAAGTGAAAAGTAAAAGAGAAAGGGAAAGATATGCAACTGAATGAAGAATTCCAGAGAATAGCAAGGAGAGATAAGGTAGTTTACATGACCAATGCAAAGAAATAGAAGAAAAAACACCAATAGAATAGAAAAGATGGGATCTTAAGAAAATTAGAGATATAATACAAAAAAAATATGGCATGATGAAAGCCTAAATTGGAAGGGACTTAACAGAAGCAGAATAGATTATAAAGAAGTGTCAAGGGGCAGCTAGGGGGCACAATGGACAAAACTCTAGCCTTGGAGTCAGGAGGATCTGAGTTCAATTCTGGCCTCAGACCAAACACTTGACACTTACTAGCTGTGTGACCCTGGGCAACTCACTTAACCCCAATTGCCTCACCAAAAAAAAAAATACAATTGCCAAAAATGCACAAAAGAACTATATGGAGGGGAACCAAGATGGCAGTGTAAAAGCAGTGACTTGTTTGAGCTCTCTCCCCAAACCCTCCAAATACCTGTAAAAAATAGCTCTAAATGAATCCCAGAGAAGATGAACCCACAAAAAAGACAGAGTGAAACAAATTTCCAGCCCAAGGCAACCTGGATGGTTGATTAGAAAGGTCTGTCATGCCTGGCTGGGAGAGAAATGCAATTCAGTGTGGATGTGTGTGCAGGCAAAATCTAGGCCTCAGTGAGCCTGGAGCTGGACTCAGAGGACTGAATCATGGGCAGCTGTGGTGGTTTCCAGACTTCTCAATCCACAAACACCAAAGACAACTTAGAACATCAGTAGGAAAAGTCTGTGACTGTGGAGAAAGAGAAAATAGGTCCCAGCTCCAGTTCTGATGTGGCCCCAGGGCAGTGGCTGCTCTCAGAGCTTCCAGCCCACAGACTGAGGGGGGGATTGAGTGGCTGATCACAGGGAGATTACAGGGGTCTGTTTGCTGGTGTTGAGGCAGGGTTTTCTTGCTTTTCTCATGCTTAGATCTGGGTCACAGTTATGGGTGACAATCCTGGGGTGAAGAGGAGTGCTGGTGAGGTTGAGCTTGTAGTGGCAGTGGAGAGGGAATCATCCTCACAGTTTCAAGACAGAAAAGAGTGCTTGTGGTTTTTCATAGACCACAGCACAGGACAGGAAAGGAGTAAACAGCTGCACAAAATCCCCAAAGTTTGGGACAATACATTCTCCACACTGGAAGCAGACCCTTACCTTAACAAAAAGTTTAAAACTCAAGGAAATGGCTAAGATCATGAGCAAATCTTGCAAAAACAGTCAGACCATAGAATCTTTCTTTGGTAACAAAGAAGATCAAAACACACAACTGGGAAGAAGATAACAAAGTCAAAGCTCCTACATCCAAAGCCTCCAAGAAAAATATGAATCAGTCCCAGGCCATGGAAGAGCTCAACAAGGATTTTGAGAAGCAAGTAAGAGAAGCAGAGGAAAAACTGGGAAGAGATATGAAAGAAATGCAAGAAAATCATGAAAAACTAGTCAGCAGCCTGCCAAAGGAGACCCAAAAAAATACTGAAGAAAATAACCCCTTAAAAAAATAGCCTAATCCAAATAGCAAAAGAGGTCCAAAAAGCCAATGAGGAGAAGAATGCTTTAAAAAACAGAACTGGTCAAATGCAAAAGTAAGTCCAAAAGCTCAGTGAAGAAAATACTTCCTTAAAAATGAGAATGAAACAATTGCAAGCTAGTGATATTATAAGAAATCAAGATATTGTAAAACAAAACCAAAAGAAGGAAAAAGATAGAAGACAATGTGAGATATATCATTGGAAAAAACAATTGACCTGGAAAATGGATCCAGGAGAGAGAATTTAAAAATGATTGGACTATCTGAAAGCCATGATCAAAAAAAAAGAGCTTAGACATCATCTTTCAAGAAATTATCAAGGAAAACTGCCCTGATATTCTAGAACCAGAGGATAACATAAAAATTGAAAGAATCCACTGAATACCTCCTGAAAGAGATGCCCAAAGGAAAACTCCTAGAAATATTGTAGCCAAATTCCAGAGTTCCCAGGCCAAGGAGGAATATTGCAAGAAGTCAGAAAGAAACAAGTCAAGTAATGTGAAAACACAATCAGGGTAACATGAGATTTAGCAGCTTCTACATTAAGGGACCAGAGAGCTTGGGATAAAATATTCCAGAGAGCAAAGGAAAAAAGATTACAACCAAGAATCACCTATCCAGCAAAACTGAGCATAATCCTTCAGGGGGAAAAATGGAAATTCAGTTAAATAGAGGTCTTTTAAGCATTCTTGATGAAAAGACCAGAGCTGAATAGAAAATTCAACTTTCAAATACAAGACTCAAGAGGAGCATGTAGAAGTAAATAGGAAAGAGAAATCATAAGAGACTTATTAAGGTTGAACTGTTTTTATTCCTACATGAAAAGATGATATTTGTACCTCATGAGACCTTTTTCAGTATTTAGGGTAGTTGGAGTGGGGAAAATATATATATATATATGTATGTATGTGTATATGTATATATGTATATATGTATATGTATATTATATATAGTATTATGTATATATAAGAGAGAGGTATAATGGGATAAATTATCTAATATGAAACAGACAAGAAAAGGTTTTGTTTTTAAGAATTCTTTTTTTAATTTTTATTATTTTTATTTTTAGGCAATTGGGGTTAAGTGACTTGCCCAGGGTCACACAGCTAGTAAGTGCCAAGTGTTTGGTTTGAGGCCAGATTGGAACTCAGATCCTCCTGATTTCAGGACTGGTGCTCTGCCCACTGTGCCACCTAGCTGCCCCTAAGAAAAGGCTTTTACAGTGGAGGGGACATGGGGGAAGGTGAGAGGGAATGAGTGAATCTTATTCTCATAGGATTTGGCTTAAGGAGGGAATAACATACACACTAAATTGGGTATGGAAAGCTATCTTAACCTACAGAAACATAGGGAGGAAAGGGATAAGACAGCTGGGGTGAGGGGAATGATAGAGGAGCGGACAGATTGTGGGAGTGGGTAACTAGAAGCACATTCTTCTGAAGAGGGACACAGTGAAAAGAGAGAGTAGAATAAAAGGGGGGGGGGATGAGATAGGATTAAGGTAAATATACTTAGTTTTCCACAGCATGACTGCTATGGAAGTGTTTTGCATGACTTCACAAGTATAACCTGTATAGAGTTGCTTGCCTTCTCAATGAGGATGGGTGGGGAAAGTGGAAGGGAGAAAAATAGGAACCCAAAATTTTAATAACAAATGTTAAAAAAATTTGTTTTCACATGCAACTGTGAAATAAGACATACAGGCAATGGTGTATAGAAATCTATCCTGCCCTATAGGAAAACAGAAGAAGAAGGGGATAAGAGGGGTGGGAGATAGAAGGGAGGGCAGATTGGAGGAATGAGTTTTCAGAATGCATGATGTCTTGGGGTTCAGAGAGGGATGAGATGGGTAGAAAATTTGGAACTACAATTCTTGTGATTGTGAATGTTGAAAACTATAAATAAATTAGTGAATCTTAAGAAAAAATAAAAAAATAAATGATGAGCAAAATGGTTTCAGAAAAAACTGAGAAGATATATTAAATACTACAAAGTGAACTAAGCAGAACCAGAACACTGTACATAGTAACAATGTATGATGATCAACTGAATGACTTAGGTGTTCTGATCAATATAATGATCCAAGATAATTCTGAAGGAATTATCATGAAAAGTGTTATGTACCACCAGAGAGAGAACTGATAGCATCTGAGTGCAGATTAAAAGCATAATGTTTTCACTTTAAAAAAAGAACTATAACTATAACTATAAACTGTAACTATAAAAAAAGATCTTAACATCACCAATAATCACAGTCATGTGGCTACCTATCTAAAGCCAGACATATTGGAGAATGAAGTCAAATGAGCCTTATGAAACATCACTAACAATAAGGCTAGTGGAAGTAATAGAATTTTAGCTGAGCTATTTAAAACCCTAAAAAATGATGCTGTTAAAATGCTGCACTCCATATGTCATCAAATTTGGAAAACACAGCAATGTCCACTTCTGTAATTGAAAAGATCAGTTTAGGTACCAATCCCAAAGAAGAGCAATGCCAAGGAATGTTCACATTCCCAAACAATAGCACTCATTTCTCTTGCCAGCTGGGCTGTGCTTAAGATTCTGCAAGATAGACTTCAGAAATATGTGAAATGAGAATTACCAGAAGAGCAGGATGATTGTTGAAGAAGCAAAACGACTAGAGACTAAATTGCTGTCATTTTCTGGATTATAAAGAAACCAAGGGAGTTCCAGAAAAAAAATGTCTACTTCTGCTTCATTGACAAAACTGAAAAAGCCTTTGACAATGTGAATCACAACAAAGTGTTGAAAGTCTTCAAAGAAATGAAAATACCAAATCATTTTATGTGATTAATGAGAAACCTGTATGTGAGTCAAGAAGCAATAGCTAGAACTGAACACAAAATAACTGGTGTAGGATTGGGAAAATGTATGACAAGGCTGTATATTACCACCTTAATTATTTACCTTATATGCAGAGAACACCATACAAAATGCAAAATGCCAGGCTAGATGAATCAAAAGCCAGAATTAAGGTTGCTTTGAGAAATATAAAAAAATCTTAGATATGCATATGATATGACTCTGAGAGTAAAAAGTGAATAGAAATTTTTAAAAAATTCTTGATGAGGGTAAAAGAGGAGAGGCAAAAGGTGGTTTGAAGCCCCCACCAAAAAATAACACTAAGATCTTGGCAAATGGTTCCATACTTCCTGGCAAACACTGGGAGAAAAAAGGGAAACAGTGCCAGTGTCATATTGTATATTCTTTTTTAAAAATCAATTTATTTACATTTAGTTTTCTACATTCACTTCCATAAGATTTTGAGTTTTAAATTTTCCCCTCTCACTCACTTTCCCCCACCCAAAGGCATTGTGCAATCTGATACAGGTTCCACATATACATTCCTATTCAACATATTTTCACATTAATTATGTGGTAAAGAAGAATTAGAACCAATGGCAGGAACCATTAGAAAGAAGAAACATACAGAGAGAGAGAGAAAGAAAGTGAGAGAGAGAAATGGAGAGAGAGAGAGAGAAAACAAATAGCATGCTTCAATCCACATTCAGATTCCATAATCCTTTTTCGGAAGGTGGACAGCATTTTCCTTCATGAGACTGAGACTTTTGGAGTTGTTTTCAATTCTTGCATTGTAAAGAACTACATCTATCGAAAATAGTGAATGCACACTATTGCTGTTGCATGTACAATGTTCTCCAGGTTTGGTTCACTTCACTCAGCATCAGTTCATGTAAGTCTTTCCAGATTCCTCTGAAGTCTACCTACTCATCATTTCTTAAGCACAATAATGATCAATTATATTCATATACCACAACTTGTTCAGCGATTCCCCAATTGATGGACATTCTTTCAAATTCCAATTCTTTGACACCACAAATAGAGCTGCTATAAATAGTTTTGTACATGTGAGTCTTTTCCCCATTTTTATGATCTCTTTGACATATAGACCTAAACGTGTCATTGCTGGGTTACCGAGTATGCACATTTTTATGGCCATTTTGGCACAGTTCCAAATTGCTCTCCAAAATGGTTGGATCAGTTCATAACTCCACCAAAAATGGATTAGTGTTCCAATATTCTCACATCATCTCTAACATTTATATTTTCCATTTTTTTCAGGTTGGCCAATGTGACAGGTGTGATGCGATACCTCAGAGGTGTTTTGATTTGCATTTCTCTAATCAATAGTGATTTAGAGCATTTATTCATATGACTGTAATTAGCTTTAATTTCTTCATTTAAAAACTGTCTGTTCATATCCTTTGACCATTTATCATTTGGGGAAAGATTGCATTCATATAAATTTGACTCAGTTGTCTGTATATTTTTGAAATGAGACCATTACCAGAGACAATGGTTATAAAAACTATTTTCCAGCTTTCTGTTTCCCCCCTAATCTTGGTTGCATTGTTTCTTTGTGCAAAAACTTTTCAATTCAGTATAATAAAAATTATCCATTGTGCATTTCACAATGTTCTCTATCTCTTGTTTTGTCATAAATTCTTCTATTCTCCGTAAATCTGATAGGTAAACTATTCCTTGCTCTCCCAGTCTGCTTATAGTATCAGACTTTACCTTGGTATATGGTGTAAGCTGTTGTTCTATCCCCATTTTCTGCCATACTATTTTCTAGCAGTTTTTCTTAAATACTGAGCTGTTCAAAGTTGCAGGTTATAAAATAAACCCACATAAATCATCAGTAATTCTATATATTACCAACAAAGTCCAACAGCAAGAGATAGAAAGCAAAATTCCACTTAAACTTATTGTAGACATTATAAAATATTTAGGAGTCTACCTACCATTACAAAAGCAGGAACTATGTGATCACTATTACAAAACACTTCTCACACAAATAAAGTCAGATCTAAATAATTGGAAAAACATCAGTTGTTCATGGGTAGGCTGAACTAAACTAATATAATAAAAATGACAATTCTATCTCAATTAATTTACTTATTCAGTGCCATACCAATCAAACTACCAAAAATTATTTTACAGAGTTAGAAAAAAATAATAACAAGATTCATTTGGAATAACAAAAGGTACAGAATATCAAGGGAACTAATCAAAAGAAATTCAGAGGAATGTGACCTAGCCATTCCAGATCTTAAATTGTATTATAAAGCATCAATTATCAAAACTGCTTGGTACTGGCTAAGAAATAGAATGGTGGATCAGTGGAATAGGTTAAGTATGCAAGACACAGTAGTCAATGACTATAGTAATCTATTATTTGATAAACCCAAAGACCCCAACTTCTGGGATAAGAATGAACTTTGTGAAAAAAACTGCTGGGAAAACTGAAAAAGAATATGGCAGAAATTAGGCTTAGACCAAAATCTCATACCATATACCAAAAGAAAGTCAAAATGGATTCATGGTTTAGATATAAAGGATGATACTATAAGCAAATTGGGAGAGCAAGGAATAGTTTACCTATCAGATTTGTGGAGAACAGAAGAATTCATGACCAAACAGGAGATAGAGAACATTATGAAAAGCAAAATGGATAACTTTGTTACATTAAATTAAAAAGGTTTTGTACATACAAAGCCAACACAACCAAGATTAGAAGGAAAGTAGAAAATTGGGAAAGAATTTTTATAACCAGTCTCTCTGATAAGGGCTTCATTTCTAAAATGTATAGAGAATTAAGTCAAATTTATAAGAATACAAATTATTCCCCAATTGATTAATGGTCAAAGGATATGAACAGGCAGTTCTCAGATGAAGAAATTAAAACCGTCTATAGTCATATGAAAAAAAATGTTTTAAATCACTATTGATTAAAGAAATGCAAATCAAAGCAATTCTGAGGTGCCACATCACACCTATCAGATTGGCCAATGTGACAAAACAGGAAAATGATAATTGTTGGAGAAGATGTGGGAAAATTGGAATACTAATGCATTGTTGGTGGAGTTGTGAAATGATCCAACCATTTTGGAAAGAAATTTGGAACGATACCCAAATGGCTATAAAAATGTGCATACCCTTTGACCCAGCAAAAGCACTTCTAGGGCTATATCCCAAAGAGATCATACAAATGGGAAAAGGACCCGCATGTACAAAAATATTTATAGCAGCTCTTTTTGTGGTGGCAAGAATTGGAAATTGAAAGGATGTCTGTCAATTGGGGAATGGCAGAACAAGTTGTGGCATATGAATGTAATGGAATACTATTGCGCTATAAGAAATGATGAACAGGCTGACTTCAGAAAAGCCTGGAAAGATGTATGGTCTAATGCTGAGTGAAGTTATTGGAACCAGGAGAACTTGTACACAGTAACAGCCACATTGTGTGATGCCTGATATTGTAGACTTAACCCTTCTCAGCAATACAAGGATCTAAGACATCTTCAAAGGCCTCATGGTGGAAAATGCTATCAATGCCCAAAGGAAAAAAAAAAACAAAACTATGGAATTTGAATGCAGATCGAAGCTTACTATTTGCTATTTTTTTCTTCTGTTTTGTTTTGTTTCCTCTTTCTGGTGGTTCCTCCTATTGGTTTTAATTCTTACTTATGACATCACTTCTATGAAAATATGTTTAATAGGAATGTATATGCATAACCTATATCAGATTGTGTGCTATCTTGGGGGAGGGATGTGGAGGGGAGGGGGAGAAAAATTTAAATCTCAGAAGCTTATGGAAGTGATGGTTGATAATTCAAAATAAATTAATTAAGAAAAATAAAGAGAAAATTACAAGCTAAAAAAAAAAAAAAGCAAGAATAGTGAGCTCTTATCCCAGAAGCTGGAGTCTTTGTGTTTATCAAAAGAGTTAATTACTATAGTCACTGACTATTGCATATTCTGTATCTAACCTATTTCATGGATCCACCACTCTATTTATCAGCCAGGAACAAGTAGTTTTGATGATTCCTGCTTTATAATAACTACAATTCCCTTATCTTTCTTTTCATTCATTCTTTTCATTAATTCTCTTGATATTCTAGTCCATTTGTGCTTCAAGATGAATTTTGTTATTATTTTTTCTAGTTTTATGAGATAATTTTTGTTAGTTTGATTGGCGTGACACTGAATAATTAAATTAATTAAGGTTGAACTGTCATTGTCATTATATTAACTTGATTTATCCACGAGCAACTAAAATTTTTCGATTTATTTAGATCTGACTTTTTTGTGTAAAAATTTTTTTCATTTGTGTAGTTCCTCGATTTGTCATGGCAGGTAAACTTCTAAATATTTTATGTTGTCTACAGTAAATTTAAATGGAATTTATCTATCTCTTGCTGTTGGGCTCTGCTGGTAATACATAGAAATGGTGATGATTTATGTGGGTTTATTTTATATCCTGCAATTTTGCTGAAGTTGATTATTATTTCGAGTCATTTTTTTCCTTGATTCTCTAGGATTCTCTAAGTATACCATCATATCATCTGCAAAGAATGACAGCTTCATTTCTTTATTGATTATTCTAATTCCTTCCATCTCTTTTTCTTCTCTTATTGCTAAAGATAATGCTTCTATACAATATTGAATAACAGTGGTGATAATGAACAATATAGTTTCATCCCTGATCTTATTGGAAATAGTTCTATCTTATCCCCACCAGATTTAATGATTGTTGATGGTTTTCTATAGGTGCTACTTATCATTTTAAGGAAGACTCTATTTATTCCAATGCTCTCTAACATTTTAATAGGAATAGATACTGTATTTTGTCAAAAGTATTTTTTCTGCATCTATTGAACTAATCATATAAGTTCATTTAGCTTTGTTGTTGATATGTTCAATTATGCTGATAGTTTTGCTAATACTGAACTAGCCCTGCATTCCTGGTATATATCCCACCTGGTCATAGTGTATTATTCTCATGATAAGTTGTTGTAATCTTTTTGCTAACATTTTATTTTAATTTTTTGCATCTATATTCATTAGGAAAATTGGTCTACAATTTCTTTCTCTGTTTTGCCTCTTTCCAGTTTAGGTATCAGCAACATATTTGTATCATAAAAAATAAAAATTTGAATCATAAAAAAGAATTTGGTAGGACTCCTTCTTTGCTTATTTTCCAAAATAGTGTATATGGTATTGGAATTAATTGTTCTTTAAAAATTTGATAGAATTCATTTGTAAATCTATTTAACCCAGGAGATTTTTTTTCTTAGGGAGTTCATTGATGGTTTGTTCATTTTTTCTGAAATGTGAATATTTAAGTGTTTTATTCAATTTCTGTTAATCTGGGGGATTTGTGTTTTTTTTGGAAATATTCATCTATTTCTCTAAGACTGTCAGATTTATTGGCATACAGTTGTGCAAACTATCTCTTAATTATTGCTTTAAAATCCCCTTCATGGTGGTGAATTCACAGTTTTCACTTTTTTGTACTTATAATTTGGTTTACTTCTTTCTTCTTTTAAAATCAAATTAACCAAATGATTATCTATTTTAGTTTTTTTCCCTCAAACCAGCTTTTAATTTTATTTCAATAGTTTTACTAGTTCAATAGTTCAATAATTTTGTTAATTTCATATTTATTAATCTCTCCCTTGGTTTTCAGAATTTATAATTTGGTACTTAATTGGGATTTTTAATTTGTCCCTTTTCTAGGATTTTCAGATGCATGTCCAATTCATTGATCTCATCTTTCTCTATTTTATTTATGTAAATATTCCCCTAAGAACTGCCACCTTTTACCTTTACCCACTGTGTATTCCTCTGCTTCAAATGTGTTTCTTGCAAACAATATATTGCAAGATTATGCTTTTTAATTCACTCTGTTATTCACTTCCATTTTATGGAAGAGTTCATCCCATTCATATTCACAGTTATCATTATATCTGCATGTTTCTCTGCATCTTCTTACCTGCTACCCTGTTTATGCTTTTCTCTCTCCTTTCTCTCTTTCCCTCCTCACTAGAGTTTTGCTTTTGACCACTGCCTCCCTCAATTTGTCCTCCCTTCTCTGAGTCCCTTCCCTTTTCTTTCCCTTTTTCCCTCCTACTTCCTCTTGGCTAAGTTAGATTTCTATACCTGACTGTTATTCCATCTTTGTTATTCCCTCTTTGAGCCAAATATGGTGAGAATAAGATTCAAATAAAATTCATCTCCCTCCCTTCTTTCCCCCTACTATAATACATTTTTGTGCCATGTGTGTACATGATGTAATTTTAATAAACTTTTCTGCCTCCTTCTTTCCTTTTCTCCCAGTACAGTCTCTTTTCACCACTTAATTAGATTTTTATCATCACATCAAAGTCAACGTACATCACACTCTTTATCTATATGTATATGAAGGTATTCCCTTTTAATGTTGTAATAAAGACATAGTTCTCAAGAGTTACAGGTATCATCTTCCCATGTAGGGATATAAACCATTTGTCATTATTGAATAGCATTGTTTTTCTTTCCTGTTTACCTTTTTTATTCCTGTATTAATTTTTTTATTTGAAGATCAAATTTTCTGTTGAGCTCTAGTCTTTTCATCAGGAATGTTTGAATATCCCCTATTTTATTGAATGTCCATCTCCTCCCCTGAAAGATTATGCCTAATTTTTCTGGGTAGTTGATCCCTGGTTGTAATCTAAGCTCCTTTGCCTTACGGCACAACCCTCCATATTGCAAGCCCTCCAATCTTTTTAATATGGAAGCTGCAAGGGTCTGTGCAATCTCGACTGTAGTTCCATGATATTTAAATTATTGCTATCTGGCTTTTGCCGTATTTTCTCCTTGACCTGATAATTCTGGCAATTGGCAACAATATTCCTTGCTGTTTTCAATTTCTTATCTCAGGAGGTGATCGGTGGATTCTTTCAATGGCTGTCTTACTCTCTGCTTCTGGGACCTCAGGGCAGATTTTTCTTCCTAAATTCTTGAAAGATACTGTCCAGGTCATTTTTTTTTATCATGGCTTTCTGGTAGACCAATAATTCTTAAGTTTTCTCTCCTGGACCTATTTTCCAGGTCAGTTATTCTTTCAATAGTTTTCTTTCTTTTTTAAAATTTTCTTTCTTTACTTATTTATTTTGGTGAGGCAATTGGGGTTAAATGACTTGCCCAGGATCACAAAGCTAGTAAGTGTCAAGTATCTGGTCTGAGACTGGATTTGAACTCAGCCCTCCTGACTACAGGCCAGTGTTTGATCCACTGTACTACCAGCTGCCTCTATATTTTCTTCTATTTTTTCATTCTTTTGAGTTTGTTTGATTGATTCGTGATGTCTCATAGAGCCATTGGTTTCCACTTGCCCAATTGTAATTTTTGGTTTTGTTTTAAAATTTCTTGATTTCTCACAAAGTCATTAGTTTCCATTTCCTCTATTCTAATTTTTAAGGAAGTATTTTCTTCAGTGACCTTTTGGACTTCCTTTTCCATTTGGCCAATTCTGCTTTTTAAGGCATTCTTCTCCTCATTGGCTTTTTGAATCTCTTTTGCCATTTGAGTTAGGCTATTTTTTAAGGCCAAATTTGAACTCAGGTCCTCCTGACTCCAGGGCCAGTGTTCTATCCACTACGCCACCTAGTTGTCCTTCCCCCATTCTAATTTTTAACAAATTGTTTTCTTCAGTTAGCTCTTGTACCTCTTTTCCATTTGGTTAATTCTACTTTTTAAGGAATTGTTTTCTTCAGTGGACTTTTTTTTTTCCAATTGTATTTTTTAAGGATTTGTTTTCTACAGTCATTTTTTCCCCTTCCTTTTCCATGCTGTTGACTTTCTCTTGCAAACTTTTCATTTCTTTTCCTAATTTTCCTGTCTCCTTCTTATTTGACTTTTAAAATACTTCTTGAGGTCTTGCAAGAAGGCTTTTTGGGCTTGAGACCAGTTCATATTCCCCTTTGAGGTTTCACATGTAGGAATATTGACATTGTTGTTCTCTTCTGAATGTGTGTTTTGATCTTCCCTGTCCCATAGAAAGAATCTATGGTCACTGACCATTTCTGTTTTGTTTTGTTTTTTCCTCATGATGTTTGTCTAATCCCTGGCTTTTAAAGTTGAGCTCTCCTGTTGGAGCACAGGGGGCACTGTCTTGAGATTCCTTGTGCTGGTGACCAGAGACATGATCACTGGCTTTGTGTGTTGGGGACCTAGGTGCTGGCAGCTGGAGGTGGTAGGTGTCTGGCTGCTTATCTGGCATTGAGCTGAGGTCAGAAACACAATCTCTCATGGTGTGTGTGTATGGAGTTGGTGGGGTGGGTTTTTTGGAGGTTGTCTACTAACCTGGGCTGTTCTGAAGTATCAGGAGGTTTGATTTTTGGAGGAGGCCTGCTTACCTGGAGTTGTGCTTTCTGGAGTTGTGCTGAAGCAGAGGCATGTTTGGCTGATGGAGAATGCTTGCCTGCTGGCACTTGTGGTGGTTTTCTGAGATGGAGTCTACTTTTTCCCTGCCTGTGTCAAGGATCTTGGGGTTGTGGAGGTCCTGGTGTTGGTGCTTGCTTGCTCCACCAACCTGGGCCTCAAGATCTCTTGCTGGTTTTCTGAGATTTGGCTTGCCACTGGCTTGCTGGGACACCTCCCATCCTGTACTGTTCCCCTTCCACCAGAGCAAGTGGGGCCTTTCCCTTTTTCCACTTTTCCCCTAAGCCTCCCAGGCCATAAGACTCTGCAATCTGTCTTTCTGCTGCCTCCTGTGGTCCAAGATTTTTCCTGGGGTGACATTTTCTGGGTTTTTAGAGGTCAATAAGGGAGAATGAGTTGACTTACTGCTTACTTTGCCATCTTGACTCCCAGAAGTTATACTGTAGTATTTTGTGTTCTTGGGCTCAAATGCAGATGGTGACTTCAGCCATGAAATTAAAACAATTCATGGCAAGAAAAAACTTTGGCAAATCTGGGTAGCATACTAAAAAGCAAAGAAATCATCTTGCAAACAAATGTCTGTATAGTCAAAACTATGCTTTTTCTAGTAGTAATTTATGTTTGTGAAAGTTGGAAGATAAAGAAAGCTTAGCACTACAGAATACACACTTTGGAATTATTGTACTGGAGAAAATTTTTGAGAATCCTTTGGTCAGCAAGAGAGTCATATCTTTGCTAAAGAAAGCAATTCAGGCTATTCACTGGAAAGTCAAACACAGAGGTTGAAGCTTAAATATTTTTGCCACATAATAAGAATATGGGACTCATTAGAAAAAACAAACAAAAAAAAACCTGATATTGGGAAAGATTGAAGGCAAAAGGAAAAGGATATGGCAGAGGATGAGATGGATAGATAGCATCATGGAAACCATGATCATGAACTTGTGCAGACTGCAAGAGATAGTAGAAGACAGAAGGGCCTGGCATGCTATGGTCCATGGAGTCACTAAAAGTCAGACATGAATGAATGATTCATTCATTCTGTTCACAACAACAAATATTAAAAACTGCAAGTGTATCAAATACAATGTCCAGGACTGAGGATAAAAAACAATGTTAAAGGAGATTCCCTTATAACAGCACTCATCAGAACTCCTGGAGAATTTGAGGCCCTGAAGCAAGATGAAGAGTCTTAATCGCCAACAAGATTACCAAGGAAGGATCTAATTCCCTCAAACATTCACTTCTCCTGCAATATCCTTCCCTTTCCTATCCATCTACATTAACTTAAATACTAAAATGTGTGTACATATGTATATACATGAAGTGCTTTATTTTACCCACTGATATTTTAAGATATTCATGATGTTTAAAACATTAAGAACATTGATCCTTTGATAAATGGTATGACCAGATGAAACAAGTCATTTATTTAGCGGTATGAATCTGATTAGTTAAATGAAAACAAACAAATAAAAAAAAAACCAAACAATTCTCTAGAAACACTCTCAAGTGAATTAGCTTATTATATCAATAGGTCAGTGAGGTACATGTCTTAGAGAGGAAAAGCATAGGCTTAGTGTTTAGGAAATGTGGGTTCATATGAGTACATCATCCTTCCAGGCCTTTGGTTCTTCATTTGCAAAATGAAGGTGTTATATTTGATAATCTCTAAAGTTGTTTCCAAGCTCTAAACATCTGTGGTTCTTGAAATCATATAATTCTGAAAGACCAGTGTCTCGCAGGGCAGAGAATTGAGAGAAAGCAGAGGTGTAGCAAGGGAGAAGGGGAACCTAAAAAAAAATACTGTTTGCTATCAAGTTTGAAGAAATAAAAATCTTCCTAGCTCAAAGCAACAAAAACCTGAAGAGTTAATTAGTTTTATTTTTTCCTTACTAATATAGTCTTTATTCCCTACTAGAATTTTTTGCACCCTTGGTGCACTTAGAACAAATACAAATACAATCAGGTGCTGAGATTATGATTTGTGGTAGTCTGGAGAGTAAAGGTCACGCTACTCAAGAAAGAGTTTAGGAATCCAATTTTAGGAGTTTTCTTTTGGAGGGGAATTAAGAGATTTATGCTAAAGAACTTAATAATTCTAAAGGTAGTTTTCATGTAAATAGTGTGATAGTATTTTTTGTGGTTCCTGTGCCCTCAGAAAGTCTGAACATTATTAAGCCGTATTAAAGTCAAGGAATGTTTGTTAAATGCCTGCTACTTTCTAGACACTGCACTCACTAAGTATTGAAATACAAAGAAATGGAAGGGGGAAAAATCACGGTCCTTGTGTGGAGCTCATGATTTAGTACCATAATCACCTGGTGATTAGCAACTACAAGAGGGTGGCAATGGATTGTAAATACATGTCTTGAAATTATAATAACTTTTGAATTGATGAAATTCTAAAGGCATGCTTCAGATGCATTTTTTATAACTGGTGGGATAAGTTGAATCCTCACAAATATAGTTCAACAAAAGGATAAAGTCATATTGGGAATACCTGGAAAGTTGTTTAAATTTTCACTGTCATCTACACAAAAATCTAATTATAATCTTCTTCAATATCTAGTCTTCAATAACTAATGCACATTTTTCCCTATTAAATTATACCTGCAATGAGGAAAGTAAGTATTTGGGTTTCAAACAATATTGATCATATACTATATAAAACTGATAAAAGTTAATATAAAGTTATGACTTGTTCCATGGCAAAATAGGTTATAGTTCTTACAATGACATAGATTTTTAGAGCTGGAAGAGACCTTATGAAGCTATTCCAAACCTCTCATTAGATAAGTAAAGAGAGGTGATAAGGGACTTAGGGGTACACCATATGTCATTACAGTGCTGCACCCTCAGCTGCCAATGTCATGGCTGAACTCTCATGGTAGCCCTAAGAAAGACAGCCTAATAATTTAATATCCTCAATTGGCTAGCTTCAAAAGTAAATGAGAGTACTGAAATATATTAGACTTTGGTAAATGGACTAAATAGGAAACTAGAACTCTTCAATATGGAAGGAATAATGCAAAAGAGATTTAAATCAATGGATAACTTAGAACCAAAAGAGATGGAAGAGGTTCTCAGATCAATGTGATACAGTACCATGTCAGGAGGAAAAGGTTTAAGAATTCTTCGAGTACTAAACAAAAGGAAGACCTCATTTGCAATAACAACCCTCTTTTCAGAAAATGCACATAATTTTCATTTCTCTCCTTAATTTTTTTCATTTTCATTTTTCTATTTTTAGAGGAAGAAGTCATTAAAATGTATATACTTTTATGCATACTCTTTCTCTCAGTAAAATCTTTGTTTATAAATTAATAATAAATAAATGAAAAATGATGTAACATCTAACCTAGCATTTCTTTTGATTTCTGGGCTCATTTCATTGTCTATCTTCAGTCACCATGTTTCAAATACAGATATTCGTGTATTAGAATTCAACTACATATAATGTTCTGGCCAAATTTTGTTCTTTATCCTCTTTTATTTTTTCCTCTTTGAAACTTTTGATAGCTATTGACCAAGCCTATTATTATTCCAATTAGTATTAGTTGAACCTCATTATCTGGAGTACACAATATTCTATTTGTTTTTTAGACATCCCCAGAGACACTGGTGAACACTGTGGGAAAAGTTTTCTTTCAATCCTTTCTTGTCATCAATTGCCATATTAAGTGAATTTCCCTCTATATTTTCTTATATCATGTAATCATACATGATGTTGGTATGTATATATGTGTGCACATGTGCATATGTGTGCATATATTGATACATGTATGCATATATATATATATGTACATAGGTATATGTGCGCATGTGTGTATATGTATGGGAAATCCCTTCTTTGAATTGATCTGCACCCTCTACTTTGTTGAATTTTAAAGCAAATCTAGAAATATTTTTCCCCAAAATTTATTAGACACAAACATGTTTCTGTTCTTTTCAGCCATTTGGTATTTCTTACGTGCTTATCAACAATGAATGAGAGAAATACAATTATTCTCAGTCTCCTTTTGCATAACTATTCAATACAATGCTTAAATAAATATTGATAATATAGTTATCAACTGCCACAAAGAAGCCCTGTGGTCTAACAGATAGAGTATTGGACTTGGAGTCAGGAAAACCTTGATTCTTCCTCTACTACTGAATAGCTGTTTATTTAATCTCTCTTAGAATCTCTTTCCTAATCTATAAAATGGGGATTAAAACAGTCATAGGTATTACATCACAAAGCTGAAGAAGATACATCAGTTGCTCATGGGTAGGCTGAGCTAATACAATAAAAATGACAATTCTAACTAAGTTAATTTACCTCTTCAGTCCATACCAATCAAACTACCAGAAATTATTTTATAGAGCTAGAAAAAATAATAACAAGATTCATCTGGAATTACAAAAGGTCTAAAATATCAAGGGAACTAATGAAAAGAAATGCTAGGGAAGGTAGCTAGCCATAGTAAATGTTAAATTATATTAGAAAAGCAGCAATCATCAAAACTACTTGGTACTGGCTAAGACATAGAGTGGTGGATCAGTGGAATAGATTAGGTATTGAAGACACAGTAGTCAATGACTATAATAATCTACTGTGTGATAAACCCAAAAACCACACCTCTGGGATAAGAACTTACTATTTGACAAAAACTGCTGGGAAAACTACAAAAGTATGGAAGAAACTAGGCACAGACCAAAATATTACACCATATACCAAAATAAAGTCAAAATGGGTACACGATTTTGATATAAAGGCTGATATTATAAACAAACTGGGAGAGGAAGGAATAGTTTACCTGTCAGATTTATGGAAAAAGGAAGAATTTATGACCAAACAAGAGGTAGAGATCATTATGAGTTGTAAAATGGATTATTTTAATTACATTAAATTGAAAAGTTTTTGCATAAACAAAGCCAATGCCAACAAGATTAGGAGGGAAGCAGAAAAATGAGAAAGAATTTCTTCAAACAGTGTCTCTGATAAAGGCCTCATTTCTAAAATATATAGAGAACTGAGCCAAATTTATAAGAATACAAGTCATTCCCCAATTGATAAATGGTCAAAGGATGTGAACAGGCAACTTTCAGATTGCTCACTATAGTCATATTAAAAAATGATCTAAATCACTATAGATTGAGGCAGCTAGGTGGTCCAGTGGATAGATCACCAGTCCTGGATTCAGGAGGACCTGAGATCAAATCCAGCTTTGGAAACATAACACTTACTAGCTGTGTGACCCTGGGCAAGTCACTTAACCCCATTACCTAGCCAGAAAAATAAATAAATAAATCACTAATTATTAGAGAAATGCAAATCAAAACAACTCTGAAGTTCCACATCACACCTATCAGATTACCTAACATGATAAAACAAGGAAATGATAAATATTTGAGAAGATGTGGGAAAATTGGAACACTAATGCATTGTTGGTGGTGTTGTGAAATGATCAAACCATTTTGGAAGACACAGTAAGCTTCACACAGGAAAAGAAAGCATAAGTCATGATCTACCATTGAAAGTAATACCCACAGTGATGAGAACTTTGATTGCTCAGACGATGACCCAGATCAGAGTATGATGTCAAATCATACATCAGTCAGAAAACAAATATGTCCTTTGCTCAGATGTTCCTTTGAACAGAAGCTTATTACTAACACAAATGTGATACCTAGTATCACTGAAACATCATTTTTGTAATATGACTTTATTCATATAAATATGTATTTATATGTTTAATATTTCTTAACTTTGATGCCATTAAAAAAGCATACATGTCACTAATTTGGAATAAAACTTACTTAACATAAATGAAATGGGAATAGTTCCAATTCAATTCAAGAAATATTTATTAAGTAACACTGCATGCAAAGTGCTGTGCCAGGTGCCAGGAATACAAAGTAGGAAAAAAAAAAGAAAACTAAAATTCCCTGACATCAAGAAACTTATACTTTATTTGGAAGACACAAAGATACACACACACATAAGTGTAACACAGGTAATTTGACTAGAGAGAAAACAAATGAATGAGAGGACAAGGAAAAGCTTCCTGGAGAATGCAGCAACTGAAATAAGTGATCAATGAAGATAAGAATTTTGGCCAGAAGAAATGCAATAGGAGTAAGTACAAGACAGGCCTGGGGATAGCTTATACAAATGTGTAGTCATAGTTTATGCAAATACAGATGCATAAGAAAGATTAACGAACTTGGGAAATGGCTGGAAAGTTCACTATGATTGTCATGAATAAGTTGAGAACAATGCGAAATAATAGAAAGGCAAGTCAAAGTTATTTTCTTTTTGCTGAGTGGAGATGGGGTGAGTGGTGTTAAGTGCTAGGTTGAGTGGTTTGCGTTTTATAGTAGAGGCAATAGGAAACCACTGGGAGTTTTTGAGCAGGGGAGTTAAATAAGTACATTGTTGATTATTGGCAGAGCCAAAATCAGGACCCAGTCTCTTTATTCCAAGTCCAAGGTATTTTCTAAAACTTCACACTGCTTCTCTATCTCTCACACTGTACAAATACACATTTTTTCCACTCCACTATATTGGTCAAAATCAGTGTGATTAGGAATCATATGGTCAAACTTGTTCCTCTAGGAAAATTATGTTTAAAGCTATGTGCAGGATAAATAATAGAAGAAAGAAGAAAGAGGCAGGGAGACCAATTGGGAGTTTATTAAAATAATTTTGCTGAGGGGCAGCTAGATGGTGCAGTGGAGAGAGTACTGGACCTAGAGTCAGTAGGACCTGAGTTCAAATCCATCCTCAGACCAGACACTATACTTAGTAGCTGTGTGATTCTGGGCAAGTCACTTAACCCTTATTGACTCATTAAAAAAAAAAAAGAAGAAGAAAGAAAAAAGAAAAAAGAAAAAAGAAAAAAATAACTTTGCTGAGAAATAATGAAGTCCGTATTTGGGGTCATTATAATATGTGTGGAAACAAAGACATAGACAGGTATGCAATGAAGGATGATTATTCAGGATTTGACAACTGATCAGTCAAGGTAAGTGAACAAAGAAATAAGTAAAAGATAACTACATTTTGAAACTGATATTAGAAGGTGGACACAACAGAAATACAGAAATTTTGTTTTTTTTTAAAGGTAATTGGCATTAAGTGACTTGCCCAGGGTCACACAGTTAGTAAGTGTCAAGTGTTGGTCTGAGGCTGGATTTGAACTCAGGTCTTCCTGACTTCAGGGCTGGTGCTCTATCCACTGTGCCACCTAGCTGCACCTGAAATGCAGAAATTTTGAAGGAAGATTTAATAAGGTATCTATTTTAGATATGCTGAATTTGATATAATAATACAATTTCCAGGAAAAATCATCTTGTAAGCAGTAAGAAATGAAGGTGATTTGGTAGTCATCTGCATACAAATGATTAAACCAATGAATATAAATGAGATCATTATGAGAGGGATCAGAAAAAGAAAAGAAAATGGCAAGATAGACCTTTGGGAGGGTGGGAGAGGGTTGATGATCCAGCAAAGGTCTCTGAAAAGGAATAGATATTTAGAAAGTAAACCAGGAGAGACCAAAAGAAGAGATAATATCTAGGAGTAGAGGGTAGTCAACTGTGTCAAAGAAAATGAAAACTTGAAAGAAGATGAAAACTTAGAAAAAGATATTAGATTTTTCAATTAAGAAAGCTAAATTCAGAAGTAGATAGTGAAGAAGTAAGGCTTACAGTGAAATGCAGGGGGTATAGAAAAGGTGGGGGGCATAAATATAGAATAATATCTTAAGGTGATGGCAGATTCCAGTTTTATTTTGTTTTATGATAGGGAACACAGTGGTGGCTTTTTAGCAAGCCCAAGTGAAGTGGATTACTGGACAAGGAGCCAACTGATAAGAAGACTTTGAAAAAGACACATAGGAGATAATCAATGGAGTAAGTTCCTGGGAATATGAGAGAATGTGAAATTCCTCCTTCTGGCTTGGTGTGCTAGAGGGCATAAAGAAAGAAGAACTAGCACTGGATGGCATATCTTATGGAGAATATTGAGTTTCCAAAAGCACAATAAGATGGAATGATTTGTTGAACTCTGGGCCCACTACCATCCTGTGGCCAGGAAATTTCTTTGAATCTGAATGACTTTCATTGTTTACATCATATAAGCAATCCATATAGTGACTTTTTAAAATATAGTAAAGTATAATTTCCAAGCAACTCTCAAACACTTTCCTCTCATAGAACACTTTTGCCAATAATCCAACCCCCCATACACCCCTACAAACACAAATTCAATCACCTCTCAACTTCAAAATTACGGGAAAAAAAAACAAGAGAAAGTATTGAATATTTGTAATTTGATGAAGTATTTCCATTCTAATGAGGAGGGAGAAGATAAAAGGACTTAGTAAGGCCATGATGTCATCACAAATCATAGAATCAAAAAGTATGGAAGAAGTGACTTTTATTATGTTTCAATGATATTAAAAGAGGAAAGGAAAAGAAGATACATTAGAGAATAATATGAAAGGAATTGAGGGTTATCTCACATAATTTGGGGTAACAAATAGAAATATATACAAAGGAAGAAGGGTTAAGGGACTGAGTACCATTTGTAACTACTTTCATCTAAATTAGTCAAAGGATGATTACACACACATATACACACATAAATATGCATATATACATATCTATGTATTTATATATGTATATGTGTACATATATACACACAGAAAGACTTTGGTCTAGAAGTATATTCGACTAAAAAGGGAAACAGGAGGGAGTAAGTGGGAAGGTAGGTCTAGGAAAGAATTATTAATAAGTAAAGCAAACTTTAAGTTCAAAAGAGGAATCTAGAAAAGACTTTTAAAAGGGGAAAAATAAGAATTAGAACCTGTAAGTGGAGTATGAATGAGAGAAAGACAAGAGAGGCCAGGGGAGGGGAAGCTGTTTGCATCATACAGATGGCATTGATGCTGAGCAAACCACTGTTCCATGTTCCTTTTTTTCTGTATAAACAAAGGGTAGGATGGAAAGAGAAGAAAAATTACAACATTATAGGATGAATAGATAGATAAAGATATGTGTGGATAGATAGATAGATACATACATACATACATACATAAATACATACATATAGACAGACATATATACAAACACCCATATTGTGTGTGTGTGTGTGTGTGTAAATTGAAAGTTTTTGCACAAATCCAATGCACCTAAGATTAGAAGGGAAACAGTTAACAGAAAAATTTTTGTGGTAAGTTTCTCTGATAAAGGTAGCTTACAAAGATATATGAGAAGCTGATTGAAATTGAAAATAATAAGAGCCATTCTCTTAAATGATAAAAGATAAAAGGATATGAATCCATAGTTTTTAAAGAAAGAAATTCAAACCATTTATAGCCATATGAAAAAAAATCTTCCAAATCAATAATAGGTAAATCCAAATTAAAGTAAATCTGAAATTCTACCTAGCATCCATCATATTGACAAAGTACACCAAAATAAAAAGGAATACAATGAAGTAGAAAGGTCATGAGACAACTGATACATATATGATACACAGCTTGTGAAGTTGTGACTTTGTTCAGCAACTCGTTTCTAATCATGACCCAGCAATACCATTACTCGTGGAGATCAAAGAATAGTGTCCTGTTTCTGTAAGCAATATAGATAGATAGATAGATAGATAGATAGATATATTTATCGATCTATATATCTATATCTACATTTATATCTATATCTATATCAATATGGATATATATATATATATATATATATATATATATATATATATCAGCTGTTTTGATAAAGGCAAAAAAAAAGGAAAGGAACTGGAGATGTGCCACTTAAGTGAAGAAGGGCTGAATACATTCTGGTATGTGAATATAGTGGAATGATATTGTCTTGAAAGAAATGAAGAAAGAGATGGTTTTAGAGAAATCAGGGAGGGATCACATGTATTGATTTAGAGTGAGTGAGCAAAACCAAGAAAACAATTTATACTATTTCACCAACATTATTAAAACAATCTTGAGGCACACTTTGATAATATTTTCAAGATGGTGGAGTAAAAGCAGTGACTTGCTTGAACTCTCCTCCCAACCCTTCCAAATACTTATAAAAATGGCTCTAAACAAATTCTAAAGCAACAGAACCCACAAAAAGACAGAGTGAAACAAATTTCCAACCCAAGACAACCTGGACAGTTGATTAGAAAGGTATATCATTCCAGGCTGGGAGAGGAGCTCAGTTTGGTGTGGACATACAGGCCACAGCGAAACTGGAGTAGGCCTCAGAGGACTAAACTGTGGTCAGTTGTGGTGGTTTCCAGACTTCTTAACCCACAAATGGCAAAGACAATATAGAATGTCAGTGGAAAAAGTCTGTTTCTGTGGTGATGAGAGAGAAGCACAGTCCCTGAGCTTAGTCCCGGGGCAGTAGCTGTCTCCTGAGCTTCTGGGTCACAGACTAAGGGGGAATTGAGTGGCTGATCAGAGGAGGACTGCAGGGATCTCTTTGCTGGTGCAGGATTCTCTTGCTTTGGCCATTCTTGGATCTGGGTCACAGTTCTGGTTGGCTGTCCTGGGACAAGGAGTAGCACTAGCATGGTGGAGCGTGTAGTGGCTGTGGAGAGGAAATCCTCCTCACAGTTCCAAGACAGAAAAGAGTGTTTGTGGTCACTCATAGATCAGAGCACAGGCCAGGAAAGGAGTAAACACCTCACCCTTGATCATAGCAGCTTGGAAGAACTGAAAATTTACAGGTCCCTAGAAGTATCTCTGAAAACAGCTGCACAAAACCTCTGAAGCTTGGGACAGTACATTCTCCACACTGGAAGCAGACTCCTACCTTAACAAAGAATTTATAACTCAAGAAAATGGCCAGGATCATGAGCAAGCAGCGCAAAAAGTGTCAGACTATATTATCTTACTTTGGTGACAAAAAAGATCAAAACACACAACCAGAAGAAGACAATAAAACCAAAGCTCCTACCTCCAAATCCTCCAAGAAAAATATGAATTGGTCCCAGGCCATGGAAGAGCTCAAAATGGATTTTGAGAAGCAAGTAAGAGAAGTAGAGGAAAAATGGAGAGTGGTGTTAAAGGAGACCCCAAAAATACTGAAGAAAATAACACCTTAAAAAATAGCCTAACCCAAATGGCAGAAGAGGTGCAAAAAGCCAATGAGGAGAAGAATTTTGCCCTGAAAAGCAAAATTGGCCAAATGGAAAAGAAAGTCCAAAAACTTACTGAAGAAAATACTTCTTTAAAAATTAGAATGGAGCAATTGGACGCTAGTGACAATTTGAGAAATCAAGGCACTGTAATACTAATCCAAAAGAATGGAAAAATAGAAGAGAATGTGAAATATCTCATTGGAAAAACAATTGACCTGGAAAATAGATCCAGGAGAGAGAACTTAAAAATTATTGGATTATCTGAATGCCATGATCCAAAAAAGAGCCTAGATATCATCTTTCAAGTAATTATCAAGGAAAACTGCCTTTATATTTTAGAACCAGAGGGCAAAATTGAAATGGAAAGAATCCACCAATCACCTCCTGAAAGAGATCCCCAAAGGAAAACTCCTAGGAGTATTGTAGCCAAATTCCAGAATTCCTAGGTCAAGGAAAAAATATTGCAAGCAGCCAGAAAGAAACAATTCAAGTATTGTTGGAAACACAATCAGGATAACACAAAATTGAATGACTTCTACATCAAGAGACCAGAAGGCATGGAGTATGATATTCTGGAGGACAAAGGAGATAGGATTACAACAAAGAATCACCTACACAATAAAACTGAGTATAATCCTTCAGGGTAAAAAATGGCCATTCAGTGAAATAGGGGACTTTCAAGTATTCCTGAGGAAAAGACAAGAACTGAATAGAAAATTTAACTTTCAAATACAAGACTCAAGTGAAACATGGAAGACATAAATAGGAAAGAGAAATCATAAGAGACTTATTAAGGTTGAACTATTTATACTTCTGCAGGGAAAGACGATATTTGTAACTAATGAGTACTTTGTCAGTATCAGGGTAGTGGGAGGGAAAAATACATGTATGTATAGATAGATAGATAGAGGGCACAGGGTCAGTTGAAGATGAAGGAGTGATATCTGGAAAATAAAACTAAGGGGTGAGAGAGAATTATACTAGGAGAAGGAAAAAGGGAGAAGTTGAATGGGGTAAATTATCTCATATGAAACAGACAAGAAAAGGCTTTTATTGTGGAGGGGAAATGGGGAAAGGTGAGAGGGAATAAGTGAATCTTATTCTCATGAGATTTGGCTTAAGAAGGGAATAACATACACAATGGGGTATGGAAATCTATCTTACCCTACAGGAAAATAAGGGGGGATTAGGGACAAGAGAGCAGGGGGTTGATAGAGGAGAGGGCAGATTGGGGGAGGAGATAATAAAAAACAAACACTTTTGAGGAGTGACAGGGCCAAAAGAGAGAATAGAATAAATGGGGGGTAGGATAGGATGAAGGGAAATAAACGTAGTTTTTCACAACATGACTACTATGGGAATGTTTTGCATGACTATACATCTATAACCTGTATTGAGATGCTTGCCTTTTCCATGAGAGTGGGTGGGGAGGGAGGAAGGGAGAAATTTTGTAAACTAAAGTTTTAAAAACATATGTTAAAAATTAAAAAAAAATAAATTAAATTAAAATTTTAAAAATCTTGAAAAACTTAAGAATTCTAACCAATTCAATGATCAACCATTATTTCAGAGGTACAAGAATGTTCCCCATCTCCTGAAAAACAGAGTGAGGGAATAATAAACATATTGAACAATGCAATTTTGAATGTGGTATTTGTGGAAACTAATTCTGTTTGGTTATGCTTACTCATCACCCCAAAAATTGTTTTTTTGCTCTTTTTTTCCCAGTGGGAGGGGGAAAATAGGTGATTTAAAATTAAAAATAATAAAATTTAGATTTTAAAAAGGTATTGAAAGGAAATCAAATATTCTTACAATTTAGTTTATCATTGCCATCCTCTCAAAAAAATTATCTCTTGCCTTTCCCCTGATGGAACTCCCTCTCTCTTTCTCTGAAATCATTTGTATGTTAACTTCCATTTTTCACAACCAATCAACCAGTTACCAGGTTCATTTCACTCCTGAAATTTTACTTTAATCCATTAATTTTCTTTCTATTCTCTTTGTATCCCTTGCAGTCTAGTCTCTCCTCACTTTTCACCTGTATTATTGTTAGCAATTACAGATTAATATTGTTTCGTGTAGTATGTCACTTCTCCAATTCATTCATCCATTGCCTGAATCGTCTTTCCAATTTACTACTCTGTATGAGATCTGTCTTTTGAAAGAGGAAAGGGTGGAGCAGAGCCAAGATGGTAGAGTAAAAACAGTGACTTGCTTGAGTTCTCCCCAAAACCACTCCAAATACTTATAAAAATGGCTCTAAACACATTCTAAAGCAGCAGAACCCACAAAAAGACAGAGTGAAACAAATTTAAAACTCAAAAGCTTATGTAAATGAATGTTGAAAACTAAAAATAAATTGATTAATTAAAAAAAAAGATGAGTCTTCCTAACTCATGTTACTATGATAAGAGAAGCAACATGAATAGTTTGTGAAAGGAGTATTTTCATGGATATGCAAATATTATAAATTGCCATTATTATTATGTTTATTGAATTAAAATCAATCCATATTTTCAAAGTAGTAACTACATGCAAAAAAGAGAGATTATTAGGTCCAAACACAATTTTACATGCAGTTTCTAATTAATTATATTTACAATCATACTATATTTCTTGATATTCCAGAATGTCTCTCTTAAGAAAAGTTGTTACTACTTAGAAATGTCAATGGATTTGCGATTCCATTGAAATGTGCCCACCTTCCACTGGTGTAGATTACAACCTACTCATCCTGGGCTATTTTTGACTACATCCTCCAAATAAATGCTCCCCAAATGATGTATCCAATGCATGAAATCCTATTAAAATTAAAAATTAGAACTGATAGGAGGAATCACAAGAAAGAAGAAACAAAATAAAACAAGAAAAAAAAGAGCAAATAGTATGCTTTGATCTGCATTCTAACTCCATAGTAGTTGTTATTGAGTACAACATTTTCCTGGTTCTGTTCACTTTATTCAGCATCAGTCTACACAAGTCTTTCCAGGTTTTTCTGAAGTCTGCTTGCTCATAGCACTTCTAGGGTGATATTCCAAAGAGATCACACAAATGGGAAAAGGACCCACATGTACAAAAATATTCATAGCAGTTATTTTTGTGGTGGCAAATAATTGGAAATTGAGAGGATGCCCATCAATTAGGGAATGGCTGAGCAAGTTGTAGTATATGAATGTGATGGAATACTGTTGTGCTGTAAGAAATGAAGAACAAGCTGACTTCAGAAAAACCTGGAAAGACTTGTATGATCTGATGCTGAATGAAGTGAGCAGAACCAAGAGAACATTGTACAAAATAACAGTCACGTTGTGTGATGACTAATATTGATAAACTTAACCCTTCCTGGCAATACAAAGATCTAAGACATCTCCAGATGCCTTGTGATGGAAAATACTATTCACATCCAAAGAAAGAACTATGGAAGTTGAATTGGTATATTTTTTTCTCTTCTATTGAGCTTTATTTCCTCTTTCTCACGGTTAGTCCTATTGCTTTTAATTTTTACTTACAACATCACTAATGTGAAAATATGTTTAATATGAATGTAAATGTATAGCCTATATCAGATTGTCCACCATCTTGGGGAGGGTGGTGGGGAGGAAGGGGGAGAAAATTTTAAACTCAAAAGCATATGGAAGTGGTTACTAATAAATCAAAATAAATTAATAAAAAAAATAAAGTCTGCACAGCTCATTATTTCTTATAACATGATAGGAAGACTCATCTTTTTGACTTCAAATCTGACCTCAGGCACTGGGCAAGTCACTTAAAACTGTTTGCCTCAGTTTCCTTATCTGCAAAATGAGCTGGAGAAGGAAATGGCAAACCACTCTAGTATCTTAGCCAAGAAAACCCCAAATGGGATCATAGAGAATCAGACATCACTGAAGTGACTGAACCACAATAACAACAAACATACATGCAATTCTTACATTCTAAGATTTTTTTTCTTTTCTTACATGTCAGCAATTATGGAAATTTGCCATTTAGTGCTTGAATCTTTGAGTTTATCTGTAACTTGAGTCTTTAAATTTTAAAAGAAAATTTGCTTTAGAATTAGTAATACTGGTAAAGGATTACCATATTTAGAACTGGTGATATTTTTGAGATACTGTTACCAATTACTTATGTTAATGACAAAGATGAAATAAGGAAAGACATAACAGGATTAAGAACTAAAGAGAAAGAAAAAAAAAACAAGGAAGAACAGCTTAGTGATCTCTTTCAGCATAACTACTTTATTTTATAAATGAGGAACTAAACCCCAGAGATGCGACATGATTTATCCAAGGTCACCCAGGAGCAGATTCAGTATTTGAAACAGATGACCTCTAAGATGCCTCCTATCTTTAAGTCCTATGACCTAAGATTTAGTCCTCTGTAAGGGAACTCTTATTTTGAAGTGTATTATTATTTAAAATTGTTAATTGAATGATGACATTTGTTTTTACCTGTGAAGAGTAAGTGTGACCATCTGAACCACAAACAGGATTGGTGAAAACCATTGGACATTGCTTGCAACTGGATGAAACAGGACCCCTCCACTGTTTGTGATTTAATCCAGCTTCATTCATACTGTTAAAAAAAAAAAAGACTACATTTAGACAAGTATAACAAGGCTACCTGTTATTATATTTTTCCTTTACTGCTATCCAGGACCTTAAAAAGAAAATTAGAAGCATTTGTCCATGTTACCTTATTAGATTTTTTTTTTTGACCAATGCATTGCTGCTCAATTCCATTATGGAGAAATACTTTTAATTATTTAATAATTTAAGATCTCTTTCACCACTAAAATAAAAGGATTATCTATAAAAGGTTTAACTTAAAAATACTCAACTTATTTCCTATACAGAATGCCATCTTAAACACAAAGAGATTATAGACATTATAGTCTAATTTTAATGTGAAGTGAATTTTGAAAGTTTCTGTAGTTCAAGAACAGGGAGAGAGAGAGAGAGACAGAGAGAGAGAGAGAGAGAGTGTGTGTAGACAGAGAAACAGAAACAGAGACAGAGAGAGGGTATCAACAGAAAATTAGCCACCAGTTCTGGTAAGATTGGAAAGACCAAATATCATTGCACATTATGAGGAGAGCAAATGGAAATTGTCATATCTGAACAGGGACCACAATTGATTATTTACCTATTATTCATGCTCAATCTATGTCAGAACAAATACGGATTATTAAAGAACAGAAAAAAGATGTCATTTGAAGTTTACTACTAATGTAGGAAGATATTGTGTATTGCAGCTTTTGAAATATTAAATATAACTTTGCTAGTACAGAAATGACTACAAGCAATAGCTCCTTACTCTCCCTGGCCCCCAAAAAGAGAGAAAAAGGTAAAAAGTGAAAGGACCAGGTTCTGCTCTGGAGAATACAGGCAAACCACTCCTCTTTCCTCTCTCTCTGTTTAATTTTTGATATATATCAAAATAATGACTTGAATTCTGCATTTTAGTTTGTTCACTTAGCTCTTGGACAAATTGCTTGACTGATGTGTCCCAAAAGACAGAATCCATTTCTCATCAAGTTCAAATTGGTGGCTGTCTCTCTTTGTCCCACACCTCCAGCAGACACCATGTTCCAAGGGACAATAGCTGGCTTCAATAAGGTTAGGGCAAAATCAACTAGAAAGTATATGATTTTTTATTATGTCTTCTTTCCCCTTCCTTTTCATTTTCTGTTTCTCCTTTTTTTGACTTCTCAGGCTATAACACTTTATTTTTATTATTTCCCATGGCCTAGGAGCTCTGGTTGATACAGACAAGGAAGGTGTTTTGTATCCTCCAGGAAAAATTATCTCCTTGAGGGTTGAAACTATTTTATTTTGTCTTTGTGTCTTCACACTTAGCAGGGTGACTTGGCTTTGGTAAGTGATTAATAAATGCTTGCTTGAATGAGTGGAACAAAATATTAGAATTAATCCTAAACTCCTCAAAAGAGCTTCTACTCAATGTTTTCCTTGTTAACAGTTCCTAGATATACTACACAGAGTGAGGTCAAGATAATGTGAAAGACTTTTAGGTAACAAGGTGACTTCCCAATAAAGTCTATTTTTTTTGTAGGTAGAGCTTTTCAAAATCCTATTGCTCTCATCAGCCACAGTTGAACATTCACACAGCACCTTGAAATCCAATAAAATGATGTCATTTTGGTTCTCTTCAAGAACAAAAGACAACAACCAATGCCTTTTGTGAGAGATCTTCCAGGTGGCATTCTAAAACCAACTAATAGGCATATATTTTAAGTATTTATTTATTTTTATGGGAATTTTTATTTATTTTTTTGTTTTCAACATTTACTTCCACAAGATTTTGAGTTCCAAATTTTCACCCCATCTCACCCCTTCCCCCACCCCAAGATGACATGCATTCTAAATACCCCTTCCCCTAGTCTACTTTCCCTTCTATCTCTCCCCCCCCCTTCTCTTATCCCCTTCCCCTTCAATTTTCCTGTAGGCAGGATGGATATCAGTACCTCATTTTCTGTATTTCTTATTTCCTAGTTGCATGTGAAAACATTTTTTTTAAACACGTGTTTTTAAAACTTTGGGTTCCAAATTTTCTCCCTTCCTCCCACCCCACCCACCCTCACTGATAAGGCAAGCAACTAAATATAGGTTATATATGTGCAGTTATGCAAAACACTTCCATAGTAGACATGCTGTGAAAAACTAACCTATTTCCCTTAATCTTGTCCTGCCCACTCATTTATTCTGTTCTTTCTTTTGACCCTGTCCTTTCTCAGAAGTATTTGCTTCTGATTACTCCCTTTCCCAATCTGCCTTTCTCTCTATCATTCCCCTACTCTCTTGTCCCCTTCCCCCCTATTTTCCTGTAGGGTAAGACAGATTTCCACACCCAATTGAGTGTGTATGTTATTCCCTCCTTAAGTCAAATCCTATGAGAATAAGATTCACTCACTCCCTCTCACCTTCACCTGTTTCCCCTCCACTGTAAGAGCCTTTTCTTTTCTGTTTTTTTTGGGGGGGATAATTTACCCCATTCTACCTCTCCCTTTCTCCTTCTCCTATTATATTCCTCTCTCACCCCTTAATTTTATTCTCCAGATATGACCCCTTCATTTTCAACTCACCCTGTGCCCTCTATCTATCTATATTTATATATACATACATATAATTTTTTCCCCTCCAACTACCCTAATATTGACAAAGGTTTCATGAGTTACAAACATCATCTTTCCATGCAGGAATATAAACAGTTCAACTTTATTTTTTTTCTTTTTTTCCCTCTTTTTTATTAATATATTTACAGTTTTTAACAATCACTTCCATACACTTTTGATTTTTAAATTTTTCTTCCCCTCCCTCCACCCTCCCTGCCCAAGATGGTGTGCAATCTGATATAGCCTCTACATATACATTCCTATTAAAGATGTTTTCACATTAGTCATGTTATAAGGAAGAATTAGAACCAACAGGAGGAACCAAAAGTAAGAGGAAACAAAATAAAACAGAAGAAAAAAGAGCAAATAGTATGCTTTGATCTACATTCAGACTCCATAGTTCTTTTTACGGATGTGGATAGCATTTTCCATCATGAGATCTTTGGAGATATCTTAGATCCTTGGATTGCTGTGAAGGGCTAAGTCTATCAAAGTTAGTCATCACACAAGGTGGTTGTTACTGTGTATAATGTTCTCCTGGTTCTGCTCACTTCACTCAGCAATCAGTACATACAAAACCTTCCAGGTTTTTTTCTGAAGTGCACCTGCTCATCATTTTTTATAGCACAATAGTATTCCATTACATACATATACCACAACTTGTTCAGCCATTCCCCAACTGATGGGCATCCCCTCAATTTCTAATTCATTGCCACCACAGAATGAGCTGCTATAAATATTTTTACACATGTGGGTCCTTTACCCATATGCTCTCTTTAGCATATAGCCCTGGAAGTGTTATTGCTCATTCAAAATGTCTGCACATTTTATAGCCCTTTGGACATAGTTCCAAATTGCTCTATAAAATGGTTGGTTCAATTCACAACTCCACCAGCAATGCATTAGTGTTCCAAATTTTTAACATCTTCTCCAAACATTTATCATTTTCCTGTTTTGTCATGTTGGCCAATCTGATAGGTGTGATGTGGTACCTCAGAGTTGTTTTGATTTGCATTTCTCTAATCAATAGTGATTTAGAACATTTTCTTTTCATATGACTATAGATAGTTTTAATTTCTTAATCTGAGAACTGCCTGCTCATATCCTTTGACCATTTATCAATTGGGGAATGACTTGTATTCTTAAAAATTTGACTTAGTTCTCTATATATTTTAGAAATGAGGTCCTTATTAGAGATATTAGTTTGTAAAAATTCCTTCCCAGTTTTCTGCTTCCCCCCTAACCTTGGTTGCATTGCTTTGTTTGTGCAAAAGGTTTTCAATTTGATATAATCAAAATTATCCATTTTGCATTTCATAATGTTCTCTATCTCCTATTTGATCATAAATTCTTATCTTCTCCATAAATCTGACAGGTAAACTACTGCTTGCTTTCCCAATTTGCTTATAGCATCAGCCTTTATGTATAAATCATGAACCAATTTTAACTTTATTTTGGTACATGGTGTAAGATTTTTGTCTATGCCTAGTTTCTACCATACTCTTTTCCAGTTTTTCCCAGCAGTTTTTGTCAAAGAGTGAGTTGTTATTCCAGAAGCTATGGTCTATGGGTTGATCAAATAGTAGATTACTGTAGTCACTGACTACTGTGTCTGACATAACTAACCTATTCTGCTGATCCACATCTCTATTTCTTAGCCAGTACCAAGTAGTTTTGATGATTGCTGCTTTTTAATACACTTTAAGACCTGGAATGGAGAGGCTATCTTCCCCTGTATTTCTTTTCGTTAATTCCCTGGATATTCTGGACCTTTCATTATTCCAAACAAATCTTGTTATTATTTTTTCTAGCTCTATGAAATATATTTTGGTAGTTTGATTGGTATGACACTGAATAAGTAAAGTAGCTTAGGTAGAATTGTCATTTTTATTATGGTGGCTCAGCCTACCCATGTGCAACTGATATTTTTTTTTAACAATTATTTAGATTTGAATTTATTTCTGTGAAAAGTGTTTTGTAATTGTGTTCATATCATTCCCCTTATCAACCTCTGAAATCCCAGAAAATATTTCCCCAGGAAAAACCCTGGAACACCTAATCAGAAGAAAGATGGGGAGCAGCAGTGCAGTAGCCGAGGTAGCTTAAGGGATTAAAGGGAAAGGCCCCTCTTGCCCTAGGGGAAAGGGAACAGTACCCAATGGGGAGCACCCAGCCAGCTAGCTTAAAGCCATGCTTTAGCATACCAGGAGGAGATCCTGGTGCCTTGGCATTCTACAGCAAATGGGTCTCCCAGTGCCTCAGCAAAAATAAAGGAAGCAGCACTACAAAGGGCCTCAGGTGGATAAACACCCTGCAACATTCATCTGAAAGGAGCTGAAGAAAACTAAAGGAAAGGAAAAGCAGGCAATCTAGAGTTGACCAAAAGTTCCAGCCTTGTTGATTTCAGCCCAACACCAGTTAAGCAGCCAGAACCCTACAGCCTCCAATTGAGAACATCAGAGGCCCCAGCACACAAAGCCAGTGACTAAAACCTAGGCTCCCAACACAAGAAGCTTGGGTCAGAGATCTCTGTTCCCCTGCAGGAGATCTCAATCTCTTTAAAGGTCAGGGAACAAAGAAACACCATGATTAAAAGAAACATGCCTTAGATTCATATTATTAGAAGAGTGAAGATCAAGACAGAAATTCTGAATAGGACAACATTGTCAACAAACCCACATCTGCAACCTCAAAAGAGAATATGAACTAGTGTGAAGCCCAAAAAGCCTTCTTAGAAGAGCTCAAGAAGGATTTTAAAAGTCAAATTAGAGAGGTAGAAGAGTCCTTAATAAATTATTAGCAAGTAGATTACAGAACCTTATCACAAGAATAATGCAGTATGACCAGGTAGGATTTATACCAGGAATACAGGGCTGGTTCAATATTAGGAAAACTATCAGCATAATTGATCATATCAACACCAAAACTAACAGAAACCACATGATCATCTTAATAGATACAGAAAAAGCTACTGACAAAATACAACACCCATTCCTATTAAAAACACTAGAAAGCATAAGTATAAATGGACTTTTCCTTAAAATAATAAATAGCATCTATCTAAAACCTTCAGCAAGCATCACATGTAATGGGGTCAAGCTAGAAGCTTTTCCAACAAGATCAGGGGTGAAACAAGGATGTCCTTTATCATCACTGTTGCTCAATATCATACTGGAAACGTTGGCTTTAGCAATAAGAGAAGAAAAAGAAATTGAAGGTATTAGAATAGGCAAAGAAGAAATAAAGTTATCTCTCTTTGCAGATGACATGATGATATACTAAGAGAATCCTAGAGAATCAAATTAAAGAACTACTTGAAATAATAAACAATTTTAGCAAGGTTGCAGACTATAAAATAAATCCACATAAATCATTGGCATTTCTATATATTATCAACAAAGCCCAACAGCAAGAGATTAAAAGAGAAATTCCATTTAAGTCTACTGTAGACATTATAAAATATTTAGGAGTCTATCTAATGAAAGAAACCCAGGAACTCTATGAACACAATTACAAAACACTTTTCTCACAAATAAAGTCAGATCTAAATAATTGACAAAATCATCAGTTGCTCATATTAGCCTTCAAGCTAATATAATAAAAATGAAATTCTACCTAAGCTAATTTACTTATTAAGTACCATACCAATTAAACTACCAAAAATTATTTTATAGAGTTAGAAAATATAATAACAAGATTCATTTGGAAGAACAAAAGTTCCAGAATATTAACAGAACTAATGAAAAGAAATTCAGGGGAAGGTGGCCTAGCCATTCCAGATCTTAAATTGTATTATAAAGCAGCAATCATCAAAACTGCTTGGTACTAGCTAAGAAATAGAGTGATGGATCAGTGGAATATGTAAGACACAGTAGTCAATGACAATAGTAATCTATTATTTGATAAACCGAAAACCCCCAACTTCTGGGATAAGAAAGCACTCTTTGAAAAAAACTGCTGGGAAAACTGGAAAAGATTATGGCAGAAACTAGGCATAGACCAAAATCTCACACCATATACCAACATAAAGTTAAAATGAGTTCATGATTTAGATATAAAGACTGATACTATAAGCAACTTGGGAGAGCAAGGAATAGTTTACCTATAACATCTATGGAAAACAGAAGAATTCATGAACAAACAGGAGATAGAGGCCATTATGAAAAGCAAAATGGACAACTTTGATTACATTGAATTGAAAAGTTTTTGCACAAACAAAGTCAGTGCAACTAAGATTAGAAGGAAGGTAGAAAACTGGGAAAGAATTTTTACAACCAGTCTCTCTGATAAGGACCTCATTTCTAATATATAGAGAATTAAGTCAAATCTATAAGAATACAAGTCATTCCCCAATTGGTAAATGGTGAAAGGATATGAACAGACAGTTCTCAGATGAATAAATTAAAACCATCTACAGTCATATGAAAAAATGCTCTAAATCACTATTGATTAAAGAAATGTAAATCAAAAGAACTCTGAGGTACCACATCACACCTATCAGATTGGCGAACATGACAATACAGGAAAGTGATAAATGTTGGAGAAGATGTGGGAAAATTGGAACACTAATGCATTGTTGGTGGAGTTGTGAACTGATCCAACCATTTTGGAGAGCAATTTGGAACTATGCCTAAAGGGCTATAAAAATGTGCATACCCTTTGACCCAGCAATAGCACTTCTAGGGCTATATCCCAAAGAAATCATATAAATGGGAAAAGGACCTACATGTACAAAAATATTCATAGCAACTTTTGTTGTGGTGGCAAAGAATTGGAAATTGAGAGAATGCTCATCAATTGGGGAATGACTGAGCATGTTGTGGTATATGAATGTAAAGGAATAACATTGTGGTATAACACATGATGAACAGGCTGACTTCTGAAAAACCTTGAAAAACTTGTATGGTCTGATGCTGTGTGAAGTGAGCAGAACCATTAGAACAATGTACACAATAACAGCCCATTGTGGGATGACTGATATTGATAAACTTAACCCTTCCCAGCAATACAAGGATCTAAGACATCTCCAAAGGCCTCATGATAGAAAATACTATCCACATCCAAAGAAAGAACTATGGAATTTGAATTGCTATTTTTTTTTACTCTTCTGTTGACTTTTGTTTCCTCTTTCTGGTGATTCCTCCTACTGGTTCTAATTTCTACTTACAACATCACTAATGTGAAAATATGTTTAATAGGAATGTGTTTGTATAGCCTGTATCAAATTGTGTGCTGTCTTGGGGAGGGTGGTGGGGAGGAAGGGGAAGAAAAATTTTAAACTCAAAATCATATGGAAGTGATTGTTGATAAATCAAAATGAATTAATAAAAAATATTTTAAAAAAGAAAAAAAAGAAATTCCTTTTTTTTCTGCTCCGGTGTTTTCATCAAGAATACTTCAGTGTCCTCCATTTCATTAAATATCTATTTTTTCCTTGAAGGATTATACTCAGTTTTGCTCAGTAAGTGATTCTTGGTTGTAATCCTATCTCCTTTGCTCTATAGAATATCGTATTTCGAGCACTCCAGTCCCTTAATGTAGAAGCTGATAAATCTTGTGTTAGCATGATTGTGTTTCTACAGTACTTGAATTGTTTCCTTCTGGCTGCTTGTAATATTCTCACCTTGACCTGGGAACTCTGGAATTTGGCTATAATATTCCTAGGAGTTTTCCTTTGGTGATCTCTTTCAGGAGGTGATTGGTGGATTCTTTCAATTTCTGTTTTACCCTCTAATTCTAGAATATTAAGGCATTTTTCATTGATAATTTCTTGAAAGATGATGTCTAGGCTCTTTTTTTGTATCATGATTTTCATGTAGTCCAATAATTTTTGAGTTATCTCTCCTGGATCTATTTTCCAGGTCAGTTGTTTTCCAATGAGATATTTCACATTGTCATCTATTTATTCATTCCTTTGGTTGTGTTTCATAATTTCTTGATTTCTTATAGAGTCAGCTTTCATTTATTCCATTCTAATTTTTAAAGAACTATTTTCCTCAGTGAGCTTTGGGACCTTTTTTTTCCATTTGGCCAATTATGTTTTTTGAGTCATTCTTCTCCTTATTGGCTTTTTTGACCCCTTTTGCTCTTTGGGTTAATCTATTTTTTAATTAATTTATTTTGAATTATCAACAATCACTTCCATAAGCATTTGAGTTTTAAATTTTTCTCCTGCTCCTTCCCCACCACCCTCCCCAAGACTACATGCATTCTGATATAGGTTATAAATATACATTTCTATTAAACGTATTTTCACATTAGAGATTTTGTAAGTAAGAATTAGAACCAATAGGAGGAACCACCAGAAAGAGGGAACAAAACACAACAGAAGAAAAAAAATAGCAAATAATATGCCTCAATCTGCATTCAAACTCCATAATTCTTTCTTTGGATATGGATAGCATTTTCCATCATGAGGCCTTTGGAGATGTTTTAGATCTTTGTATTGCTGAGAATGGTTAAGTCTATCAGTATTAGTCATCCCACAATGTGGCTGTCACTGTGTGCAAAGTTCTCCTGGTTCTGCTCATTTCACTCAGCATCAGATGATACAAGTCTTTCCAGGTTTTTCTGAAGTCAGCTCATTCATCATTTCTTATAATATTCCATTACATTCACAATGCCTAGAAGTGGCATTGTTGGGTCAAAGGGAATGCACAGTTTTATATCCCTTTGAGCATAGTTGCAAATTGCTCACCAGACTTGTTGTATTGCAGTGCATTAGTGTTCCAATTTCCCCACTTCTCCAAAATTTATAATTTTCCTGTTTTGTCATATTAGTCTATCTGATAAGTGTTATGTAGTACTTCAGAGTTGTCTTGATTCGCATCTCTATAAATAGTGATTTATAGCATTTTTCTCATATGACTAGAGATATCTTTAGTTTATTCAGGTGAAAACTGCCTGTTCATATCCTTTGATCATTTATCAATTGAGGGATAATTTGTTTTCTTATAGATTTGACTCAGTTCTCAATATGTTTTAGAAATGAGACCTTTGTGAGAGGCACTGGTTTAAAAATTATTTTCTGGCTTTCTGCTTCCCTTATAAACTTGATTGCATTGGGTTTGTTTGTGCAAAACCTTTTCAATTCAATGTAATTAAAAGTATCCATTTTGCATTTCATAATGTTCTCTATCACTATCTAATTTTTTTATCATAAACTCTTCTATTCTCCATAGACACGACAGTAAACTATTTCTTGCTCTCATGATTTGTTTGTAGTATGACGATTTATATCTAAATCATGTACTCATTTTTACTTTATATTTGTTCATGGTGTAAAATGTTGGTCAATGTCTAGTTACTGCCACACTATTTTCCAGTTTTTCCAGCAATTATTTCTTAAATAGTGAGTTCTTATCCCAGAAGCTGGAGTCTTTGGGTTTATCAAAGAGTAGATTATTATAGTAATTGACTATTGTGTTTTGTGTACTTAACCTATTCCACTGATACACCCCTCTGTTTCTTAGCCAGTACCAAGTAGTTTTGATTACTGCTGCTTTATAATACAATTTAAGAGCTGGTATAGCTAGGCCACCTTCTCTTGGATTCTTTTTCATTAATTTTCTTGATATTCTGGACATTTTGTTCATCCAGATGAATTTTGTTATTTTTTTTTCTAGCTTTATAAAATATTTTTGGTAGTTTGATTGGTATAGCACCAAATAAGTAAAATAATTTAGGAAAAATTGTCATTTTTATTTTATTAGCTCAACCTATCCATGAGCAACTGCTATTTTTCCAATTGTTTAGATGTGATTTTATTCATGTGAAAAGCATTTTGTATTTCTCTTCATATAGTTCCTGGGTTTTTCTTGGCAAGTAGACTCCCAAATATTTTAGAATGTGTACAGTAATTTTAAGTGGAATTTTTCTTTCTATCTCTTGCTCTTGGACCTTGTTAGTAATATGTAGAGATGTCATATGATTTATGTGGGTTTGTTTCACATCCTGGACCTTTGCCAAAATTGTTAATTATTGCAAGTAGCTTTTAGTTGATTTTTTAGAATTTTCTAAGTATACTATCATATCATCTACAAAGAGTGATACCTTTTTTTCTTCTTTACCTATTCTAATTCCTTCAAGTTCTTTTCTTCTCTTATTGCTAAAGCTAACATTTCTAGTATAATATTGAATAACAGATATGATAATAGGCATCCTTGTTTCACCCCAATCTTATTGGAAATGTTTTGAGCTCATCCCCGTTGCATGTAATGTTTCCTGATGGCTTTATATGGATACTACTCATCATTGCAAGGAAAACACCACTGATTCCTATGCTTTCTAGTGCTTTTTTTTATTTTAATGGAAATTGATGCTGTATTTTTTCAATTGTTTTTCTGCATCTATTAAGATAATCATGTGATTTATGTTATTTTTTATTGATATGGTCAATTTTGCTAACAGTTTTCCTAATAGTGAACTAGCCCTGCATTCCTGGTATAAATCTCAACTGGTCATAACATATTATCCTCATGATAAGTTACTGTAATCTCTTAACTAATATTTTATTTAGAATTTTGCATCTGTATTCATTAGGGAAATTGGTTTAAATTTTTCTTTCTCTGTTTTGTCTCTTCCTGGTTTAGGTATCAGGACTATTGTTGTGTCATAAAAATAATTTGGTAAGATTCCTTCTTTTCCTATTTTCCCAAATAGTTTATATAGTATTGGAATTAATTGTTCTTTAAATATTTTATAGAATTCACTTGTAAATCCATCTGGCTCTGGAGATTTTTTCCTAGGGAGTTCATCAATGACTTGTTCAATTTTTTTTTCTGAGATGGGGTTATTTAAGTATTTTACTTCCCTTTCTACTAATATGAGCAATTTATATTTTTGCAAATATTCATCCATCTCGCTATGATTGTCAAATTTCTTGGCATACAGTTAGCCAAAATAACTCCTAATTATTGTTTGAATTTCTTTTTCATTGGTGGTGAATTCACTATTTTCATTTTTGATAGTGAGTGATTATGTTTTCCTCTTTTTTATATCAAATTAACCAAAAGTTTATCTATTTTATTGTTTTTTTTATAAAACCAGCTCTTAGTTTTATTTTTTAGTTCAATAGTTTTCTTAATTTCAATTTTATTAATCTCTTTTGATTTTCAGAATTTCTAATTTGGAATTTAATTAGGAATTTTTAATTTATTCTTTTTCTAGCTTTTTTTTTAAAATTGCATGCCTAATTCATTGAACTCTTTTTTCCTATCATTTTCATGTAAGCATTCAGAGACATAAAATTTCCCCTAAGAACCACTTTCCCTGCATCCTTTAAATTTTGGTATGTTGTCTCATTATTATCATTCTCTTGGATGAAGTTGTTGATTATTCCTATGATTTGTTGTTTGACCCACTCATTGCTTAGGATTAGATTATGCAATTAATTTCTTGTCTACCTTTCCATAGCCATTCATTAGATGCAATTTTTATTGCAACACTATTTAAAAAGGATGCATTTACTATTTCTGCCTTTCTGGATTGGATCATGAGGTTTTTATGCCCTTGTATATGGTCAATTTTTGTGTAGGCACCATGTACTCACTGAGAAAAGGGTATGTCCCCTTCCATCCCAAATCAATTCCCCCCCCCCGAGAGGTCTACCATATCTAAGTTTTCTAGTATTATGTTCACAACCTTAACTTCTTTCTTATGTATTCTATGGTTAGATTTATCTAGTTCTGAGAGGGAGACATTGAGGCCCCCAACTGGTATAGTTTGCTTATCTATTTCTTACTGTAACTTCCTGAACTTCTCCTCTAAAAATCCGAATGCCATACCACTCATTGCATATATGTTTAACAATGATATTACTTCATTGTCTATGATCCTTTTTAGCAGGATGTAGTTTCTATCCTTATCTCTTTTAATTAGATCTATTTTTCTTTTTCTTTTTCTTTTTCTGAGACTGTGATTGTTACTGTTGCTTTTTTTTTTACTTCAACTGAAGCATAATATATTCTGCTCCAGCCTTTTACCTTTACTCTATTTGTATCCCTCTGCTTCAAATGTGTTTCTTGGAGACAACATATTGTAGGATTATGGTTTTTAATCCACTCTGATATCCACTTCCATTTCATGAGAGAGTTCATCCCATTCACATTCGAAGTTATGATTATTATCTATGTCTTTCTCACCATCCTATCTTCTGCCTTGATTTTGTTCTTCTCTCTCCTTTCTCCCTTTCTCTCTTCACTAGAGTTTTTGTTCTGAACACTGCCTCCCTCAATCTGTCCTCCCTTCTATCAGCTCCTTCCTTTTTCTTTCCCTTTACTCCTACTAATTCTTTCATCCTTTCTATCTACCCCTCCCTTTTCTTTCCCCTTTCTCCTCCTATTTCTATAGGATGTTATACTTCTACTCTTAACTGAGTATGTCATTCCCTTTTTCACCCAAATCACATTAAAATAAGGTTCAAAAAATGCTCATCTCCCTCCCTTCTTTCTCTCTACTGTAATAGGTCTTTGTGCCTCTTCATGTCATGTAAATGACCTTTTTCTGTCTTCTCCTTTCTTATTCTCCCACTACAATCTCTTTCTTCACTGAATTAGATTTTTTTTTTATCATCGCATCAAAGTCAACTTATATACCCATACCTTCTGTCTATGGATACCACTTCTACATGTCATAATAAAGATTCAGTTTGACTTCCACTTCCGGGAGCCAAGATGGCAGAGTAAAAAGGTAGTTGCTCTCACCCTCCCCTATCAACCTCTGAAAACCCAGAAAATATCACCCCAGAAAAAACCCTGGAACAGCTGAACCAGAAGAAAGATGGGGTGCAGCAGTGCAGTAGCCCAGGTAGCTAGAGGGATTAATGGGAAAGGCACCTCTTACCCTGGGGAAAGGGGAGCAGTATGAAACAGGAGTTGTCCAGCCAGCTAGTGGAAAGACCCACTTTAGCACACCAGTAGGAGATTCTGGTGCCTCGGCATTCTACAGCAAATGGGTCTCCCAGTGCCTTAGCAAAAATAAGGGAAGCAGCACTACAAAGGGCTCCAGGCAGATGCTAGCAGTATTCTAGGTAGAAAAGTCAGCAAGCAGTTGATGATGTGGGACTTGAAATCAACAGAGATTAGAGCTAGATCTATAGATGTGAGAGTCATCTTCATAAATGTGATTATTTTACCCATGAGAGCTGATGACATGACCAAGAGAGAGATTGTAGAAAGGAAAGAAAAAAAGATCTAGGACAAACTTGTGGTGGCACCCACAATTAGTGGGTGGGAGATGGATGACAATCAGCAAAAAAAAAGTTGAAGAATGATCAGAAAGATGGTAAAAACACGAGAGAACTGTGTCATAGAAGCTAAGGGTAGAGAGCATGGTTGTAGTAGTTGGAGTGGGAGGGCATGACAGTGTCACAAATTGCTGAAAAGCCAAGGATGACGACCTAGAAAGGGTCACTGAACTTAGTAATCAAGAGATCATTGACTTTCCAAGGAGATGGTAGATTCTGGTGACTAATGATTGTAGCCCTGTCTTGGAAGCGCCTGGCAACTTTTCTAATTAAGCAAATCTTCTTGTTTAAGAAGGTGGTGGCTTTTCACTGTGAAAGCATCAACATCTCAGGAAATTTCTTCAGAAATAAATTGAAACACCTGGTTTTCCTTCAAGTCAGTCAATTTGTCAAATCCATTAATAGGCATTTGTAAGCACCTTCCAGGCACTGTGCCAAGAAGTGGGGATACAAAGAGAGGCAAAAGATAGTCTTTGACTTTGAAGAGCTCACAATCTAGTATGGGAGATAACATGCAAACGAATATGTACAAAAATAATATATGCAGAATAAATAGGAAATAATGTACAGAAAGAAGGCACTAGAATTAAGAGAGATTGGGAAAGACTTACTGTAAAAGATGGGATTTTAGAAAAATGTTGTTGTTGAGTCGTTTCAGTCACGGCTGACTCTTTGTGACCCTATTTAGGATTTTCTTGGTAAAAGATCCTGCAGTGGTTTGCCATTTCCTCCTACAGCTCATTTTACAAATGAGGAAACTGAGGCAAACAAGGTTAAGTGACTTACCCAGAGTCACAAAGCTAGTAAGTGTATGAAAGCCAGATTTGAACTCACAAAGATAAGTCTTCCTGACTCTAGGCTTGACACTCTATTCACTGCACCACCTAGCTGCCCATATATGATTTATTAACATATAAAATTAAATAACTGTGAGACTATTACTTACCCCCCCTTGCATTCTCTCTTTTTTCTTTCTTTCTCTCTTCCTTCCATTCACACCCCTCATCCCAACTTTATTGGACTCCTACCAACAGTACATGATTCTTTAGAACTTCTGTAATTCCTTGTTGTCTTAGTAAGTAGGCTCAAATATTTTATACGTTCTCTAGTTATTTTGAATGAAATTTCTCTTTCTATCTCTTCCTTCTGAGTTTTGTTGGGAAAGTATAGAAAGTCTGCTGATTTTTGTGGGTTTATTTTATATTATGATAATTTGTTGACACAATTTGTTATTTCAGTTAATTTTTAGTTGACATTCTAGGGTTCTCTGGTAGACCAGGACATCATCTGAACAAATTGGTTATTTTGTTCCCTATTTGTCTATGCTTATTCCTTCAATTTCTTTTTTTCTTATTTTATTGATACAACTTACATACCAACAATGTGATAATGGACATCCCTGTTTTATCCCTTGATGTTATTGGAAAGAACTTTAGATGATCTCCATGACATATAATGCTGGCTTTTGGTTTTAGATAGATATTACTCACCATAATAAGGAAAGATCCACTTATTCCTATGCATTTTGGTATTTTTAACATAGATGGATTTATTTTTTCCAAAACTTTTTCTGCATTTATTGATAAAATCATGCAATTTATTTTTATGTTGATAGTTTACTTAATATTGAATGAACCTTTCATTCCTGAAATAAATCCTAAATGGACAGTTTATAATCTTTTTGAGATGTTACTATATATTCTTTGCTAATGTTTCATTGAAAAATTTTTGAGTTAATATTCCTTAGAGATATTAGGTCATCATTTTATCTCTCCATTTTCTCTTTTCATAGTTTAGTTATCAAGAACATATTTGAATCATAGAGGGAATTAGGTAGGATCTCTTTTCCTATTTTTGTAAACAGTGTTGTAAATTTTTTGTAAACAGTATTTTTGTATTTCAGTGTTATAATTGATTGTGTTTTGACTCTTTGATACAGTTCATTTGCAAATTTATGTGGTCCTGGCTTATTGTTGTTCTCCATTAAGGGTTTCTCTTATTGTTTGTTCAATTTTTTTTTCTTTAATTGAATTATTTAAATTCTCTCTTTATTATTTTCTAAATCTGGCTATTTTGTTTTTTGTAAATATTCATCCATTTAATTTAAATAACAAATTTTTGTGACATATACTTGGACAAATTTCTAATAATTTCCTATATTTCTTCTTCATTTGTTGTAACATCTTTTTCATTTTTGATGCTGGAAAATTTGGTATTTTTTTCCTTTCTCTTTATTTTCTAAATAGAGTAGGTAATGGCTTATCTAGTTTATTTTTTAAAGACCAACTTCCAGTTTTATTTACCACTTAAGCTTTCAGTTTTGATAATCTCTCCTTTGATATGCAGAATTTCTATTTTAGTTTTTATTTGGGGGTTTAAAAATTTTAGTTTTCTTTTTTTTCCCATCATGTGCCTAGTTCATTCATCTATTTTTTCATATTTTTTTGTTGTTGTTGAAGAGAGAGCTTATAAATATAAATTTTCCTCTCAAGGTTATTTTGGATACATACTAAAAGTTTTGATATGTTGTTTCATTTTTGTTGTCTTTTTTTTGATAAAATTCTCTATTGTTTTCATAACTTGCTCTTTGACTCATTAATTCTTTAGAAATTAATTAGCCTCCAATTAATTTTAATCCTTTCTTCAAATGCTCTGTTTTAAATACATATGCACCTATATGTGTACACACCCATATATATGTGTATATATACATATATAGTGTCATGGTTAAAAAGAAATGTGTTTAATATTTTGACTTTTCTTCATTTGTCTATTACCTTTTTAGGCCCTAATAAACAGTTAACTTTTGTAATGGTGTCATGCATAGCTAGAAAACATTCACTCCTTTTTGCTTCTGTTTAATAATTGCCAGAGATCTATCATATTCAACTTTTCCAAAATTCTAGTCAGGTCTTTAACTTCTTTCCTATTTATCTTTTGATTGGATTAGTCTATGTCTGAATAAGGTAAGATCTGTGTATATTATCGTTTTACTGTCTATTTATTCCTGCAAATCAATTGATATTTCCTTTAGGTATTTAGATACTATGTTCTTTGATGAATTCATATTAACTCTTGATATTAATTTATTGTCCATGGCGCCTTTAAGTATAATGTAATTTCCCTGTTTATCCCTTTTATTAAAGTCTGTTTTGCTACTGTTTTGTCTGAGAACTGCTACCCCTACTTTAAAAAAAATACCTGAAGCATATTAAATTCTGTTCTAACCCTGCATTTTCACTCCCTGTAAATCTGTGTGTCAAGGATTTTCCCTCTGTACGCCACCTCAGCAATATCTCCTTTCCTGTTCCCTCCTAACCATTCCAAAATGGTTGGGAGCCTGGTCAGGCTTTTCATTTGTAGTTTTCAATAGCCTCCTAACCAAGTCTGTTATTCTGCTATGTCTAACCTTTCTAATTCATCTTATTTTCTATTGCCAGATTACTTTTCTTGATGCACACATTCGACCTGCTTAAAGATTTGATGACTACTCATTGCCAATTAAATAAAGTCCAGTTTGGCATTTGAGTTCCTCTAACCTCTTTCTTTAATCTTCCTTTCTAGCCGTATCTCTTAGTGTTCACTTTCATGTTCTAAATGATTTGGCTAAATCTGATTACTTGTTATTCCCTAAACACACCCTTTATTTTCTTGTCTTAATATTGTAGTTCATATCATCTTCTATGTCTTGATTCTTCCTTTTCTATATCACACATCTTTGCCGGTTGAAATCCTACATATCAGATCTCATCTACAAATCCTTCTAGGTAGAAATATCACTCTTTTGAATTCTTTATAGTAACTTTGTGCTTCTATTGCACACATTCAAAGTCAAATTTCTGTTACATTTTTATAGCTGTCATATTGCACTTACTAACTTGTAAGCTCCTTATCTTCTCAGTACCCAAATACATGCATTGTTTAATATGTTTTGGAACTGAACTATTTAGTACAGAGTTTTTATTTATTACTTCACTGAATTATTTTTGATGCCTTATCCTATAATCGAATTTAATCTGAGACCCTGAAAGTTGTACCACTAGAGGTCATATTCTGGTAGATTCTGTCAAGTTGGAAACTCTTCACTATACGTCCATCTTCTGGCACTAGTCTTGCTAATCACTACAAGGCTGGCCATCATTTATTGAAGTTTTGGGCTCCACCAGCTTATGAAACATGGAGTTGTGTTCTACAAGGGAAGACTCCATTTACAAAATAAATTAAAAAAACATTCACTGAACAGTTACTGTTTAGCACAGACACTGTGCTAAAATCTGGGGATACAAACAGAAAAAAGCAAAAACAAGACAATATCTATTCTCAAAGAGCTTCAAATGGGGGAGACAACACATTTAAAAGAATTGAGTTGCAGGCAGATTAAGAGGTCCAGATATCCTAAGGGTGCAGTGACAGGACAGATGGCAATACTTAGGGGGTCTTAGGGTAAGTGCATGAGTAGGTCTGATGACAGTGCCAAGGGATCAAGAGGGCATAATATCAAGGCAGACAGTAAGACCTAGATGACTTTAGGATACAGTGGTAAGGCTGATGCAAAGTGTAGTTGGTCTTCTGTCTCCCTAGAAGTCTTGTAGTTGGTGTCTCTCAGCTCATCCAAGTAGTGTGTGAATGGCTGTTTTGCTCCTTTCCATTTGGTTGTTCTGTGAGGTTGAAGAAGCACAGGTTGGGGAAATAGTGAGGGAAAGAGAAAGAGGAGAGTCACCCCCACTTTGCTACTACCTCCAGACCCCTTTTTGGGGTCTAGACAACATGGCAGTATGGGTGGCCCTTGGGGAAGGGCAAAAGGAAGGCTAAAGGGAAGGTACCCTGAAGCCTATTGGCTTTGAAAGACCTTTCCTTATAGATCTTTCCAAGTATCAAAACAAAGAGTTCTTAAAAAAAAAGCCAACAACAACAATTATAAAACAAAAGAGTATTTCAAAGAGTTAATATCCCTAAATTGTAAAAATAGTAACAGAATTTGTTCGTTCGCTCAATTTCCTTCTAATTCTCCCTTGTAAAAAATAGTTGCTCCCCACTTGCCTATTCCTTTTCATTGGACATAGGGTGTTGTCACAACCAGCTCATGAAGCTGTCAGCACATCTAAGGAAACCTTATTTACAATGTCTAAATAATGGCAAAGTAACATCAGTGCAAGCTCTGTTGTTGACAAAATAAATAAAACTCATTTTAAATAACTTTTAAGGTTCAGAACCCCTCCCCTCATATCTACATTTCAAAGAAATTTTTTTGGTTAATGCCACTACAGGCCTGTGAATTCAAGTCTACTAAGTTTTGCTGAGGCTTGGGAGGACACATACCATAGTCCCCATGCTCCTTTGGGCACATTGGAAAAACATATTCTATTCATACAAAGGTTTCCTAGATGGATTAAATGTTTAGTACATTACAGTGTGATATTCTTTTAGCAAAGAGACATCAGGGTATGGAAATTTTCACATTGTGGAATTGATTAAAAGGAAATCCAGCTTTAGCAACATCACTAAGAACCTATGTGGCTAAGTTAGAGCACATAAGATTCTATGGGGGAATATTTTAATCAGAATTTCCTTTATTTTGATTAATTCTGTTGTTGTTTTTCCAACCAAATGCATACATTTGGATTAGATTGTATAGCTTCTTAAAGGTAGCAGTGATTTAAGGATGCTGGGGGTAGGATGAGGAGGACCATCAATACATGATTAAACAGACTGAAATAGAACCAGGTCAAGATGTCAGAATTTCCTCATCTTTGTACCTCTTCTTCTCCCCATGCACATCCTACCCCCGACATATGTGTCCAATTGCTTGGGCACGTGGAACACAGCTCTCCCAGAATTGGTTCCTACTACACAGAAACCATGTACAATCCTACAGCAAGGGCAGAAAGCTAAAGTGTGAGGTCTCTATGATAAAAGTACATGACTCTATTCTTCTGCTCCTTGTTGCCTTGTGCATTTAACTCTCATAGACTCCTTGTTCTTTAGGGTTTGGGATCATCTTTGGCTTTGATTCCTTTTGGCCCTGTTTTTCTGTTTGCTTGAATTCTTCTGATATCTGTGCTTACCCTGCTAGTCACTCATTGCTGAAGTACTGCCACTGCAGAGTGGGAGTATGGGGTGTGTGTGTGTGTGTGTGTGTGTGTGTGTGTGTGTGTGTGTGCATGTGAGAGTTTACCAGTCAGCAACCCAAAGAGGTAAAGGTTGAGTGAGTTGTTTAATGTCTAATTTCTCAGCAATGATAAATCAAGAATAAGCATTGAGAGTTATTTGGAATGAAGCAAAGTGGGGAGGGAGCTAGGAATTAAAATTCAAAGAAGCAGAATGGAGCCCAAACCAAATACTAGTCTGGGAAATTAAGAGAGTTGTCAATAGAAGCAGGCAAAACTAAACGTTGTGGATTAGAGAACCAGAACAGAAGAGCCAGGACTTGAAAACCATCAAGAAACTACATGTATATAATACCAAATCAGTCAGTTGTCCAGTAATGAAGAATACCTACCTTCCAGGAATCTCTTAAAAACTGTTATAAATTTAATAACTATCAATAAACATATATTTATATGTGTACATATGCATACAAATATGCTAACATATAAATAAATATATTTACATATATTATATTATATATATAAATATGTTGTATATATACACACATATACATCCAAAACAAGGGTCAAAATGTTATACCATTCCCCCAACACACAGAAGTCTTTAAAAACACAAGTCCAAAAAAAATTAAGAAAAAATAATTAAACCAAAAAGATACTTTTGTCACAGTTCAGGCCTGTATTAAATTTATCCTTGTTTAGCTTTCTGTCTCTCTTTTTTCCTTTCTTTGTTTTTTTAATTTGATTTTTAAAATAGACTTGATTCTGGTTCTGTTGATTTCACTGTATATAATTTAATATAGGTCTCTCTATATTTCTTTGTATGTTTGATATTTATTGTTTTAATGTACCATATCTCATTATGTATTTATTCATTCTCTAATTTTTGCTCACATTGATTATTTTTAATTCTTTATTATTGAAAATAGAATAGCTATGAATATTTTTGTAAATATAGGGCCTTTTATTCTTTTTAAAAATGTTTTTGTTACAGAACTCTAGCAATAGAATTACTGGGTTGAAAAGCATAATCAGTTTTGTGACATTGCATACTGTCATATTGCTCAACAAAATGTTTATATCAGACTATAATCACACCAATAATGTATTTGAGTGTTCATTTCCCCATGTCCTAAATAATATTGGATTTTTAAACTTTTTGCTTTTATCATCTTAGTGGATATAAGATATTATTTTAAAATTGTCTTAATTTACATTTCTCTTGTTAGGAGGCTTGAGCATCTCTTTGTGTGGCTTTTAAAAGGTTGTATTTGCTTCCTATTTTTTATCTTGGTTATTTGGTCTTTCTCATCTTAAAAATTAGATTAGCTAAACATTTATATATTTTATATTATTTTAAACATCAATATTTAGTGTTGCTTCTTTCATTTTATTGATCTTTTCCTTATTTTTCTCAGTTTCTATTTTTGAGTTTAGTTGGGGCTTTTTAATTTGTTGTTTTTCTCTTTTTTTATTTGTATGCCAAATTCACTGATCTGTTCTTTCCGTCTTTCATTGATGTAAGTATTGAACAATATAGTTTCCCATAAAGATTTCTTTGGTTATATCCCAAATCTTTTGGTATGTTGTCTCATTGTTATCATTTTCTTTGATGAAATTATCTGTTATTTCTATCATTTCTTATTTGATCAATCCATTGTGGAGCATTAATTATTCAGTCTTCATTTCCAGTTGGAATCTTTTCTTCAGAGACTCCTTTTTTAATGCTAATTTTACTGTGTTGTGGTGAGTAAGGAATGTTTAATATTTCTGCTTTTCTTCATTTATTGATGAGTTTTATACCTTAGCATATGCTGAATATTTGTAAAGTTGCCATGCATATATATTTAGACTCACATATATTCATACATATATGTGTATGTGTTATTTATGTTATTGTTCAATCATTTCAGTCGTGTCTGACTTTTTGTCACCCCATTTTCAGATTTTCTTGGCAAAGATACTAAGTGGTTTGTGATTTCCTTCTTAGCTCATTTTACAGATGAGGGAACTGAGGCAAACAAGATTAAGTGACTTGCCCAGGTTCACACAGGTATTAAATGTCTGAGGCCAGTTGAACTCAGGAGGATGAGTCTCCCTGTCTTCCGGCTTGATACCCTATACAATGTACCACCTAGCTGCCCTACTAAACCAGACAATCAGCAGAAAATAAGACAATCTCAAGGTCTAATGGAGGGTCCACTTTCTTTCCAAAATCAAATGGGTTTACAGATTTGGGATACTGGTATCAATTTGTATTTCAAAAGTACCTATTTGATGAATGCCTATTTCTCAGGGATGATGCATAACAGAACAAAAGACAAAGGCAGGTTTGGTGACAAAAACTTATCAAGGCTCTGGGAAAGTCTTTAAGACATAAGTTGCATAGACAGTACCAAGCATACTCTTCTTCCCCATTCTTTTCTACTTTCAAGGTTATAAAAAAATGAAGTGTTCCATCTAAAAATTATGAGGTATTCAATTTAAAAACAAAGATGAAAAAGGATGTGAAGAAGCAGAGGTCAATCCTGACAAGTCAAGAAATTGAAGGGTGAAAGAATGTGACATGAAAGAAAGGAAGATGAAGATTCATTGAACATTTGGACCTAAGAAATAAATATAAAGCTCTTTCCCAAAAGGATAGAGCTGGAAACTGATGAAGAAGCTGCTACTTGCTGCCTTGTTGCAGTTTGTCCTTCATTCTGGAAGAGGAACATGGGATCATGGAGGTGAGGTCATGACTTGCAAGTAAATTGGATTTAAGTGAGGGATGGCTGAGCATAGTCACCAGCCTCACTTTAACTTCTGGAGCCATCTGGGTCCAGTGGCCAGATATAGATCAGGACAACTGGAGATGGCCCAGGATAAAGTGGGAGATGTTGGCCTTTTCAAGCTAAGGTCTTTAACAGGGCTCATTTTGACTAAGGGCAGAGCCCATTCAGTGATTAATGCTTAATTTAAAACAAAATTTAAAAAAAAAATAGATCTGGGAGGGCAAGACCCTCAGGGTTTCTGACCTAAACAGAAACAATTGTTATTAACATTCATTCTGAAGCAGTCGGGGTCCAAACTGTTTTGAAGTAGGGCTTGGTCTGGGACCAGAGTGATTAGGGGTGAAGGCTGGTCTTTAAGAGAAAAAAAAATAACAAGAAAAGTTTCAGAGATTAAAATTTATAATTCCTTTGGGCAGAACATGTAATACCCTACATGGAGAGAGAAGAAAGAAAAAAAAGGAAGGAAAAGAAGGAAGTAAAGGCAGAAAGAAAGAAAAAGAAAGAAGAAAGGAAGCCATGTTGCCCAACTGGAACAGAATAACAGCCTTATTAGAAGAAGCTATGGGGCAAAGAACACAGTACTCTGACCAGTGCCATGCACATTACAGGTATTCAAAAACTATTTTTAAAAATTAATGGTACAGAGCCTTATCATCTGGGAGCCAAGGTGGTGGAGTAAAAAGGTAGTCGCTCCCACCCTCCCCTACCAACCCAGAAAATATCACCCCAGAAAAAAACCCTTACCAGCTGAACCAGAAGAAAGATGGGGTGCAGCAGTGCAGTAGACCAGGTAGCTAGAGGGATTAATGGGAAAGGCCCCTCTTATCCTGGGGGAAGGGGAGCAATACAAAACAGGATTCTCCCAGCCAGCTAATGGAAAGATCCACTTTAGCACACCAGCAGGATATTCTGGTGGCTCAGCATTCTACAGCAAACGGGTCTCCCAGTGCCTCAGCAAAAGTAAGGGAAGCAGAACTACAAAGGGCCCCAGGCAGAGAAGCACCCTTCAGCATTATCTGAAAGGAGCTGAAGAAAGCAATTTAGAGGTGCCAAAAAGTTCCAGCCTTGTTGATTCCAGCCCAACACCAGGTAAGCTGTCAGAACCCTACAGCCTCCAACTGCCAACCAGGAGGAGATCCTGAAGCCCAGGTGGTAAAGCAGGCAAAAGCCGACAGCTGTACCTCCGAGTGCCTCAGTAAGGGTGGGGTAACTGGTGGAAACCAGCTCAAAAAACCACCAGGTGCCTTGGCATTCTACAGCAAATAAGTCTCCCAGTACCTCAACAGAAATAAGGAAGGCAGCACTGCAAGGGGCCTCAGGAAGATAAACATCTGGCAGTACTTATCTAAAAGGAGCTAAACAAAGCTAAAGGAAAGGAAAAGCAGGCAACTTAGATTTACCTGAAAGTCCCAGCCTTGCTGATTCTAGCCCAACACCAGATAAGCTGCGGGAAACCTACAGCCTCCAATTGCCAACATAAGAGGCCCCAGCACACAAAGTCAGTGACCAAGACCTAGGCTCCCAACACAAGAAGCTTGGGTAGGTGCCCTCTGCTCCCCAGCAGGAGACCTTAATCTCGTTAAAGGCCAGGGAATAAAAAAACACCATGAATAAAAAGAAACTTACTATAGATTCCTATTATGAGAAGAGTGAAGATCAAGACAGAAATTCTGAAGAGGACAACACTGTCATCAAAACCACATCTGCAATGCCAAAAGGGAATATGAACTGAAACCCAAAAAACTTTCTTAGAAGAACTCAAGAAGGATTTTAAAAGTCAAATGAGAGAGGTAGAGGAGTCCTTTAAAAGTACAATTGGCCAATTGGGAAAAAAGTACAATGAAGAAAATAAATCCCTTAAAAATACAATTGACCATTTGGAGAAGAAAGTACAAAATCTAACAGAGAAAAACAATATGCTAAAAATTAGAATTGAACAAATGGAAACTAATGACTCTATGAGAGAGCAAGAATCAATCAAACAGAAACAAAAAAAAAATGAAAAAGTAGATGAAAACGTAAAATATCTCATGGGTAAAACAGCTGACCTGGAAAATCAATCCAGGAGAGACAATTTAAAAATTATAGGTGTACCTGAAAGTCATGATGAAAAAAAGAGCCTGGACAATATCCTTCAGGAAATCATAAAGGAAAAGGGAGGGGGGATAGAAGAGAGGGAAGAAGCAATAAGGGTAAAGGAGAAGAAAAGGGAAAGGGATAATAGAAGCGAGGTGGGACCCAAGGAGGCTTTGGTTAAAAGCAAAACACTAGTGGGGGGGGGAAGGAGAAAGGAGAAAGAAAAGCATAAACGGGGGGGGGAGGATGGAGAAAAAGACACAGATAGTAATAATAACTGTAAATGTAAATGGGATGAACTCTCCCATAAAATGGAAGCATACAGCAGATTGGATTAAAAACCATAATCCTACAATATGTTGTTTACAGGAAACACATTTAAAAAGAGTGACACATACAGGACAAATGTAAAAGGCTGGAGCAAAATATATTATGCTTCAGCTGAGGTAAAAAAGCAGGAGTAGCAATCCTGATCTCAGACAAAGCAAAAGCAAAAATAGATCTTATCAAAGGAGATGAGGAAGGAAACTACATCCTGCTAAAAGGCACCATAGACAATAAGGTAATACATTATGAAACATATACACACCAAATGGTATAGCATCCAGATTCTTAGAGGAGAAGTTCAGGGAGTTACAGGAAGAAATATACAGCAAAACTATACTAGTGGGGGACCTCAAACTCCCCCTCTCCGAACTACATAAATCTAACCACAAAATAAACAAGAAAGAAGTTAAAGTGGTGGATAGAACATTAGAAAAGTTAGGTATGATAGACATCTGGAGAAAACTGAATGCTGATAGAAAGGAATATACTTTTTTTCTTGGTGGTACATGGCACATACACAAAAATTGACCATGTACTAGGGCATAAAAACCTCACAATCCAATGAAGCAAGGCTGAAATATTAAATGCATCTTTTTCAGATCATGATGCAATAAAAATTACATGTAATAAAGGGCAATTGAAAGACAGACTAAAAAATAATTGGAAACTAAATAATCTAATCCTAAAAAATGATTGGGTCAAACAACAAATCATAGAAACAATCAATAATTTCATTCAAGAGAATGACAATAATGAGACAACATACCAAAACTTATGGGATGCAGCGAAAATAGTTCTTAGGGCAAGTTTTGTATCTCTAAATACTTACACACATAAAATAGAAAAAGAGGAGATCAATGAATTGGGCATACAACTAAAAAAACTAGAAAAAGACCAAACTAAAAATCCTTAATTAAACACCAAATTAAAAATATAGAAAACCAAAGGAAAAATTAATAAAATTGAAATTAATAAAATTATTGAACTAATAAATAAAACCAAGAGCTGGTTTTATGAAAAAACCAATAAAATAGACAAACCTTTGGTTAATCTAATTACAAAAAAGAAAGAAGAAAATCAAATTATTAGTATCAAGAATCAAAAGGGTGAAACTATCACCAAGGAAAAGGAAATTAAATCAACAATTAGGAATTATTTTGACCGACTATATGCCAACAAATTTGACAATCTTAGTGAAATGGATACATATTTACAAAAATATATTCCCCAGATTAACAGAAGAGGAAGCAAAATACTTAAATAACCCCATCTCAGAAAAAGAAATTGAACAAGCCATTGATGAACTCCCTAGGAGAAAATCTCCAGGACCAGATGGATTTACAGGTGAATTCCATCAAACATTTAAAGAACAATTCATTCCAATAATATATAGACTATTTGGTAAAATAGGTGAAGAAGGAATTTTACCAAATTCTTTTTATGACACAAATATGGTGCTGATACCTAAACCAGTAAGAGTCAAAACAGAGAAAGAAAATTATAGACCAATTTCTCTAATGAATATAGATGCAAAAATTTTAAACAAAATATTAGCAAATGGATTACAGCAGCTTATCACATGAATAATACACTATGATCAGGTAGGATTTATACTGGGAATGTAGGGCTGGTTCAATATAAGGAAAACTATCAGAACAATTCATCATATCAACACCAAAACAAGCAGAAACCACATGATATCTCAACAGATGCAGAAAAAGCTTTTGGCAAAATACAACACCCATTCCTATTAAAAATACTAAAGAGCATAGGAATAAATGGAGTCTTCCTTAAAATAATAAATAACATCTATCTAAAACCTTCACCAAGCATAATATGTAATGGGGACATGCTAGAAGCATTTCCAATAAGAACAGGGGTGAAACAAGGCTGTCCATTATCACCACTGTTGTTCAATATTCTACCAGAAACATTAACTTTATCAACAAGAGAAGAAAAAGACATTGAAGGCATTAGAATAGTCAAAGAAGAAAGAAAGCTATCACTCTTTGCAGATGACTTGATGTTATACTTACAGAATCCCAGAGAGTCAAGTAAAAAACTAATTGAAATAATAAACAACTTTAGCAAAGTTGCAGGCTATAAAATAAATCCACATAAATCACTGGTGTTTCTATATATATATTACCAACAAAGCCCAACAGCAAGAGATAGAAAGAGAAATTCCATTTAAACTTACTGTAGACATTATAAAATATTTAGGAGTCTACATCCTGAAACAAACCCAGGAACTCTATGAATACAATTACAAAACACTTTTCATGCAAATAAAATCAGATCTAAATAATTGGAAAGACATCAGTTGCTCATGGGTAGGCCAAGCAAATATAATAAAAATGACAATTCTACCTAAGCCAATTTACTTATTCAGTGCCATACCAATCAAACTACCAAAAAACTATTTTATAGAGTTAGAAAAAATAATAACAAGATGAATTTGGAAGAACAAAATGTCCAGAATATCAAGAGAACTAATGAAAAGAAATGCAGAGGAAGGTGGCCTAGCCTTTCCAGATCTTAAATTGTATTATAAAGCAGTAATCATCAAAACTGCTTGGTACTGGCTAAGAAATAGAGTGGTGGATCAGTGGAATAAGTTAAATATGCAAGACACAGTAGTCAATGACTATAGTAATCTATTATTTGATAAACCCAAAGACCCCAGCTTCAGAGATAATAACCCACTCTTTGAAAAAAAAAAACTACTGGGAAAACTGGAAAAGAATATGGCAGAAACTAGGCATAAACCAAAATCTCACACCATATACCAACATAAAGTCAAAATGGGTTCATGATTTAAATATAAAGGCTAATACTATAAGCAAACTGAGAGAGCAAGGAATAGTTTACCTGTCAGATCTACGGAGAACAGAAGAATTCATGACCAAACAGGAGATAGAGAACATTATGAAAAGCAAAATAGATAATTTTGATTGCATTAAATTGAAAAGTTTTTGCACAAACAAAGCCAATGCAACTAAGATTAGAAGGAAGGGAGAAAATTGGGAAAGCATTTTTCAACCAGTCTCTCTGATAAGGGCCTCACTTCTTAAATATATAGAGAATTAAGTCAAATTTATAAGAATACAAGCCATTCCCCAATTGATAAATGATCAAAGGATATGAACAGACAGTTCTCAGACAAAGAAATTAAAGCAATCTATAGTCATGTGAAAAAATGCACTAAATCACTATCAATTAGAGAAATGCAAATCAAAACAACTCTGAGGTACCACATCACACCTATCAGAATGGCCTACATAAAAAACAGGAAAATGATAAATGTTGGAGAAGATGTGGGAAAAGTGGGACACTAATGCATTGTTGGTGGAGTTGTGAACTGATCCAACCATTTTGGAGAGCATTTTGGAACTATGCCCAAAGAGCTATAAAAATTTGCATACCCTTTGACCCAGCAATAGCACTTCTAGGACTATATCCCAAAGACATCACACAAATGGGAAAAGGACGTACATGTACAAAAATATTCATAGCAGCTCTTTCTGTAGCGGCAAGGAATTGGAAATTGAGAGGATGCCTGTCAATTGGGGAATGGCTGAGCAAGTTGTGGTATATGAATGTGGTGGAATACTGTTGTGCTATAAGAAATGATGAACAGGCTGACTTCAGAAAAACCTGGAAAGATTTGTATGGTCTGATGTTGAGTGAAGTGAGCAAAACCAAGAGAACATTGTCACAATAAAAGCCACATTGCATGATGACTAATATTGATAAACTTGACCCTTCTTGGCAATACAAGGATCTAAGACATCTCCAGATGTGTTGTGATGGAAAATGCTATCCACACCCAAAGAAAGAACTATGGAAACTGAATTGCTAACTTTTTTTTTCTCTTCTGTTTAGTTTTGTTTCTTCTTCCTGATGGTTCCTCCTATTGGTTTTAATTTCTACTTACAGCATCACTTATGTGAAAATATGTATAATATGAATGTAAATGTATAGCCTGTATCATATTATGTGCCATCTTAGGGAGGGTGGTGAGGAGGAAGGGGGAGAAAAATTTTAAACTCAAAAGCATATGGAAGTGATTATTGGTAAATCAAAATAAATTAATAAAAAAGTAAAAAATAAAATGAAATGAAAAAAAAAGATGCTGACCAGCCTCTTTTTTTTTCTTTAAATCATGGGTTTCAGGTAAATGAAAAAGTCTTAAATTATCTTTCCTGGATATATTTTTGGGTCATTTCTTTTTCCAATGAGGTGTTTTATGTTTTCTTCTATTTTTTCCCATTCTTTTGATTTTGTTTGACTGATTCTTGCTGTCTCATTGAGTCATTAGTTTCCACTTCCGCAATTCTAATTTTTAGCAAATTGTTTCTTCTGTTAGCTTTTGTACCTCCTTTTCCATTTGGCCAATTCTACTTTTTAAGGAGTTGTTTTTTTCAATGACGTTTTTTTTTTCCTTTTGTCCAATTGTATTTTTTAAGGAATTGTTTTCTACATTTCATTTTTGTCCTTCCTTTTCCAAGCTCTCTTGAATCCCCTCATTTATTTTCCCAATTTTTCTTCTACCTCTCTTATTTGACTTTTAAAATCCTTCTTGAGCTCTTCCAAGCAGGCTTTTTGGGCTTCAGACCAGTTCGTATTCCTCTTTGAGGTTTTAGATGTGGGTATATTGACAATGTTATCTTCTTCTGAGTTTGCATTTTGATCTTCCTAGTCCACAAAGAAGGAATCTATGGTCATTGTCCATTTCTGCTTTTTTTTTTTTTTTTTTTGGTGAGGCAGTCAGGGTTAAGTGGCTTACCTAGGGTGACACAGCTTGTATGTGTCAAGGGTCTGAGATTAGAGTTAAATTCAGGTCCTCCTGACTCCAAGGCAGCAGCTCTATCCACTGCACCACCTAGCTGCCCCCATTTCTGCTTTTTGCTCATGATGTTTGCCTATTTCCCAGCTTTTGAAGTTGAGCTCTCCTACTGAAGAACAGGGGTGTCACTGTCCTAAGATTCTTGTGCTGAAGGTCAGTCACTGGCTGTGAGTTCTGGGACCTCAGGTGCTGGCAGTTGGAGGCTGTAGGTATCTTGCAGCTTAACTTGTGCTAAGATGAAGTCCTAGTGGTGGTGACTGGTGTGTGCTGAAACCAGATAGGGATTCTTTGTGTTTTCCTGAGGATACACTGAAGCTCTCAGGACAGGGGTGGCTTTGGCCCTTGGAGGAAGTCTGCTTACCCAGGCTGTGCTAAAACTCAGGGAGGTTTGGCTGCTGGAGGGTGGCTGCCCACATTCAGTTGAGCTAAAGCATCAGAAGGTTCAGCTGCTGGAGGTCTCTTGACCACTTGGAGTTGTTTTTTAGAATGGGGAGTTTTGACTGCTCCAGGTCTGTCCAGGTTCTCTGAGTTAGAGTTACTTGTTTCCCTTACTGTGCCAAGGCAGGAGTCCTGATATTGATGCTTGCCTTTGCTACAACCCTGGGTCTCAGGATCTCCTGCTGCTTTCTTGAGGTGAGGCTTACCATTGTCTTGCAGGGACACCTCCAGTCCTGTACTGCTCTCCTTCCACCAGAGTGAGAGGGACCTTTCCTGTTGATCCCCTAAGCATCCCAAGCTAAAAGCCTGCTGCACCACATCTTTCTGCTGGCTCCTCGGTAACAGGATTTTTTCTGGGGTGATATTTTCTGGGTTTTTAGAGGTCAATAAGGTAAAGTGAGGTAAAGTGGGAGTGACTTACTGTTTACTCTGCCATCTTGGCTTAGAGAAGAAAACATTTTCTTAAGAGATAGAAGATGGATGATAAAAGCAAGATGTCTATATAATATTAATTTCTAAAGAGAAGTTAATGAAAATGAGAAAAGTGAGGGGAGCAACAAATTGTATGTAGAATTAAGAGATCATTTCTGATTTTTCAAAAAGCTGTTTCTTTGAAGCGAGAGGGACAAAAAGATTGAAACATTTGAGAAGAGCGTGGGTAGTAAGAAAATGGTACCAGTAAACAGACAGCCCCTCTATTTATTTATTTACTTCTTTATTATTGATCCTGAAAGTTAGGAAAAGGAGAAATATGATGGCTGAAGGGAATGGAATTAAGAGAAAAAGTTTTTGTTTTTGTTGTTGTTGTGCTTTAAAACAAAACAATGTGAAATAGGTTTTATATTTTCATGGCAATAATGAGAATATATGAGAGGGCAAAGCCAAGATGGTGGAGTAAAAGCAGGGACTTGCTTGAGTTCTCCCCCAAATCCCTTCAAATGCCTCTATAAAATGGTTGTAAACAAATTCTAAAAGCAGTGGAACCCTCAAAAAGACAAAGTAAAACAAATTTATAGAACAAGACAGCTTGGATGGTTGATCAGAAAGGTATATAGCATTGGGCTGGGAGAGAAGCACAGTTTGGCATGGGCACACAGGCAAGGCGGGCCTCAGTGAACCTGGAGGAGGCTTCAGAGGACTGAATTGCTGGCAGCTGTGGTAGTTTCCAGACTTCTTAACCCACGAATGCCAAAGACAACTTAGAAGGTCAGGGGAAAAATCTGTGTCTGCAGCAAGAGAGAGAAGCGCAATCCCAACCCCAGTTCCTGAGCTCAGCCTGGGGTGGTGGCTGCTCCTGGAGCTTCCAGCCCACTGACCTAGGGGAAATCAAGTGGCTGATCAGAGGGAAATTGCAGGGATCTCTCTGCTGGTGCAGGATTATCTTGCTTTGCCCATGCTTAGATCTGGGTCACAGTTCTGGGTGGCGATCCTAGGATGAGGTGGAGTGCTGGCATGGCGGAGCTTGTAGTGGGGGTGGAGAGGAAACCCTCCTCATAGTTCCAAGGCAGAAAAGAGTTCTTGTGGTCATTCACAGACCAGAACACAGACCAGAAAAGGAATAAACACCTCACCCCTTATCATACCACCTTGGAAGAACTGAAAATTTACAGGTCCCTAGAAGTATCTCTGATAATAGCTGCACAAAACCCATGAAGCTCAAGACTTCTCCACACTGGAAGCAGACCCCTACCTTAACAAAGAGTTTAAAACTCAAGTAATTGGTGGCTGGGATCATGAATAAACAAAGGTCCAAAAAAAGTCAGACCATAGAATCTTTCTTTGGTAACAAAGAAGATTAAAACATACAACCAGAAGAAGACAACAAAGTCAAAGCTCCCACATCCAAAGCCTCCAAGAATAACATGAATTGGTCCCAGGCCATGGAGGAGCTCAAAAAGGATTTTGAGAAACAAATAAGAGAAGTAGAGGAAAAACTGGGAAGAGAAATGAGAGTGATGGAAGAAAATCATGAAAAACAAGTCAACAGCTTGCTAAAGGAGACCCAAAAAAACACTGAACAAAATAACAGCTTAAAAAATGACCTAACCCAAATGGCAAAAGAGGTACAAAAAGCCAATGAGGAGAAGAATGCCCTAAAAAGCAAAATTAACCAAATGGAAAAGGAAGTCCAAAAGATTACTGAAGAAAATACTTCCTTAAAAATTAGAATAGAACAATTGGAAGCTAGTGACTTTATGAGAAATCAAGGCGCTGTAAAACAAAACCAAAAGAATGAAAAATAAGAAAACAATGTGAAATATCTCATTGGAAAAACAACTGACCTGGAAATTAGATCCAGGAGAAATAATTTAAAAATTATTGGACTATCTGAAAGCCTTGATCAAAAAAAGAGCCTAGAGATCATCTTTCAAGAAATTATCCAGGAAAACTGCCCTGATATTTTAGAACCAGAGGGCAAAAGAGAAATTGAAAGAATCCACTGATCACCTCCTGAAAGGTGGTGATCACCTTCTTCAAAGGAACACTCCTAGGAATATTGTAGCCAAATTCCAGAGTTCCCAGGTCAAGGAGAAAATATTGCAAGGAACCAGAAAACAAAAACAAAAACAAAAATACAAAAACCAACAACAACAACAACAACAACAACAATTCAAGTATTGTGGAAACACAATCAGGATAAAACAAAATTTAGCAGCTTCTACATTAAGGGACTGGAGGGCATGGAATATAATATTCCAGAGTTCAAAGGAGGTAGAATTGCAACCCAGAATCACCTACCCAGCAAAACTGAGTATAATCCTTCAGGGGAAAAAATGGTCATTCAGTGAAATAAGGGACTTTCAAGCATTCTTGATGAAAAGACCAGAGCTGAATAGAAAATTTGACTTTCAAATACAAGACTCAAGTGAAGCATGAAGAGGTAAATAGGAAAGAGAAAACATAAGAGACTTGTTAAGGTTGAAATATTTACATTCCTGCATGGAAAAATGATATTTGTAACTCATGAGACCTTTGTCAGTATTAGGGTAGTTGGAGGGAAAAAATTATTTGTATGTATGTATAGATAGATAGATACATAGAGAGAGAGAGAGAGATTGATAGAGGGCACAGGGTGAGTTGAAGATGAAGGGGTCATATCTAGAGAATAAAATTAAGGGGTGAGAGCAGATTATACTGGGAGAAGGAGAAAAGGAGAGGTAGAATGAGGTAAATTATCTCACATGAAAAATACAAGAAATGGCTTTTACAGTGGAGGGGAAATGGGGGAAGGTGAGAGGGATTGAATGAATCTTATTCTCATCAAATTTAGCTTAAGGAGGGAATAACATACATACTCAATTGAGTATGGAAACCTCTTACCCTTCAGGAAAATAGGGGTGAAAGGGAACAACAGAGCAGGGGGATGATAGAGGGGAGAGCAGATTGGGGGAGGAGGTAATCAGTAACAAACACTTTTGAGGAGTGACAGGGTCAAAAGAGAGAATAGAATAAATGGGGGGCAGGATAGGATGAAGGGAAGTATACTTATTTTTTCACATGACTACTGTGGAAATGTTTTGCATGACTACACATGTATAACCTATATCGAGTTATTTGCCTTTTCAATAAGGGTTGGTGGGGAGGGAGGAAGGGAGAAAATTTGGAACCCCAAACTTTTAAAAACAAAAGTTAAAGAAAATGTTTTCACATGCAACTGGGAAATAAGAAATACAGGAAATGGGGTATAGAAATCTATACTACCCTACAGGAAAATAGAGGGGTAGGGGATATGAGAAGGTGGGGAGAGATAGAAGGGAGGACAGATTAGGGGAAGGGGTTTACATAATGCATGCCATCTTGGGGTGGGGTAAGGATGAGATGGGGAGAAAATTTGGAACTCAAAATTTTGTGTAAGTGAATGTTGAAAACTAAAGAAAAAATATTTTTTTAAATGAAAAAAATGAGAATATATGTGAAAACATCATTTTATATATAACCATACATAACCATATAACCAGTTTCAAATCTAGCAATGGAAATATTAAGATATCATTATGAATTAGTCTTGATATTCAAACAGATTTTGTCTTCTTCAGACTCTAATGGAACACACATTAATCTTCTGGTGTTCTAAAGAACTTTGAATAACATCTACATGCTGTCCAAGTGCCATGTCAATTGGAGATTTTCTAAATTGTATAGCCACAATAAAAAAACAGTATAATATACTTCAGTTCATCATTACTATTCTATATAGAATGTAATGACCTCAAATGCTTTCTTTTTACACAAATGGAGCAGTTATTTAATTGGGGATAGAAAGGAAATACAAGACTGTCTTTAATAAACAATAATTATCTTGAAGCATATGGAGAATGCTGTCAAACATTTATCTAAACAAATTAAATTCACAATTAAGCAGCTTTCCAAACCATTTGGCTTGTGAAGCAGTCTTCCTACAGAAGTCAAAGAAAGGACTTGAACATTTCCTATATCAATAAATGACCATTTTAAATGGGATGATTTTGGCTTGTCATTCTAGATTACTGATGAAATTGGATAAATTGCTTACCCTTTCAATATTGCCACAATCTGTTTGAAGGAATTTAGGAGAGTCAAAAATATAGTCTTTCTGGAATTTATGCATGTTTATTTTTCATATTTTAGGGTACTTTCTCCAGTATTACATTACATGAATAAAACTTGATCTATTTAACATTATTAATCAGTCACCAAACATTTACTGATGCACTTATTGTCTTTTCCAAAAGGTATTATGGAGACCTGCAATGTTTTGTGAACTGAAAAAAAAAAGGTTTTTAATGAGTGCTGGTTATATTTATCCCTAAGAAACATTTAATATTAAATCATCAAATAAACTTCTTACATGTTGCAATTTGGGTTATGAAAATAGGCTTAAATCCAGTATTTTTTTTTTTTACCGATACTTCTCCAACATGCTGTCCGCTCCAAGCCTCATGAATGCTGGTGCATATCATAATCCATACACATAGATGAAAAGTCCATTGCATCAGACAATCTATTGACAGAACTTTGACAGTCACTACAGATGCATAATGATCTGGGCTCAGAAATGAATCAGAGTAAATAATGGTCTGGATTGCCTTTGAGAAAGTGAAGGACATTTTTAAATAATCTCAAGTTGTCCCCTCACATACCACTAATGTTCCCACATACAGCTATGATTCATGAAACATTAAGAGCTCCTCTCAAAAAATCAAAGTGCAGTTACACCAAGGCTAATGGAAAGACAAGTGTTAGCTTTAAGTCAAGTGTTCATAATTCCATTGATGTAGACTGATATAGACTATAACTTACCTTTAACTCAGTCGAAAGATTTTATGGGAGTTGTCTGAGCTCAGCAGTTATATGACTTGCTCATGTAATACAGATAGTAAATGGAAGAGATGGGATTTGAAACTATGTCCACCTGACTTTCAATATAGCACTAGATGTACAAGTGATGTTGCCTCCCTAAGTCATGGGTATACTGCAAAATACCAACAATTTTGATTTGCATTCAAGAAATAGACTGATACTATGTAGCTATAGGTCAAGGAAAACCATTCTCTGAAAAATTTAAATCATCAAGTACCCAAAGGGTAATTAAGAGGTACATAGTTGGGTAGTAGAGGTGAATAATTTACCACCTATTATGAATCAATGATAACAGAATAAAGAATATCATTAGAAAGATGCATGCCTGGCAAAATAGGTCGGCCAGTCATATAGTAAGAGTAAGAAATAACTTAAGGATTATCTGTGTGTTCCATTAATGGCTGCATAGTGTGAAGAGATAGAGAGAAAGCCCCTGAGTACATTGAGTGGAACCTCTATCAAAGAGTAATAGTACAACACAAATAAGAATTACAAAAGATGAGGAGATGGTCTGCACTCTTAGAAGGATTAACCAGACTGATAAGAGCAAGAATTCACTGGAATCTTGGTATACTTGGTGATTTCAATGTTCCCATTTTGAAGATCCTCCAAATCCTCAGATTTCTCATCACAAGGTAACAAGAAACCTTGTTATTTTGTAGTATGTAAGCACTGATACGTTTCTACTTAGGAAGAAAATGTTCAAATATAGGATAAGTGATGGATTGTGTTTCTCTTGTCTAAGGCACAGCCCAGCATGTAATGATTATCCTTCCTTACTCATCCTCCTTCTTCTCTTCCTTCTCTTTTTTCCCCTTCATTTTTATTTTGGCCTCAACAAATTATGGTACCTAACACCTAAAGTACAGAAGGACTGCCATGTGTGCTGCCAAGATTGCTTATAATAATGCAGCCTTGGCTCTTCTGCATTTTTGAAATGATAGTAGAAAGTCAATTATGAGATATCCAGAAGGCATTTGTATGTGAATGGAACTGAGAAGACAATAAAAGAGATGAAGATTGGGTGCAATGAAGACAAAAATTTAGAGTTGGATCGAACAGAACAGATTAACTCCATAAAAAAAAAGCACAGAGAATAAAGAATGCTACCCACATCATGACAAAAGGTGACGGACTAATATGCAAAATAAGGAACAAATTTTGTATTTGTGAATTTGTTTTGCTCTAATACACTTTTGAATATGTTCTTATGCAAAGAGGTGAGAGGGAGAAAAAATAAGTGCTTGAAAATTGAAAAAAATTAACTTAACTACTGAAGTGAAAGAATGCAAAGAAAAAAATTAGAGACAGAAGGAAGTGGGAGGATCTATCAAATGAAATAGAAAAGTGAAAGTAAGAAAACAGTAAAATTGTGTATTATAATGGAAGGAATAGGAGAAAATTTAGCATCAAGTGCTCAAAAGCATCAAATATAGCATAAATTTAATCAGAATAAAGATTAATATGTCAATTTGCATGTATGATCTCGTATGTTATCCAAGTGAAATACATAAAATATTTATTAAGTGCCTACTGTGTAACATAAAAGTGTACTAGATACAACAAGAAATATAAATATTAGATAAAATCCCTGGCATCAAAGAGTTTATAATCTAGTTGGGAGTGAGGGTGGGTGGGAAGACATTCAGCTTTTCATGTTCATCGCATTCTTCATTTAAAAACAAAAAAAACTTTGTGAGGTCTTTGGGGTCTCCTTATGATGAGACAACCAAGGATGAGAAAGTATTTTAGGCAGAAAGAATAATGTGAACAAAGACTTGGAGGTGGGATATAAAGTGAATGTTTAGGGACAATAGGTAATAACATGTGGCATATAGTTTATCAAGGAGAATAACATACTTTTAGAAGTTTTGAATGACAATAACCTTTAGAGGGCCTTGAATGCTAGGCAAAGAGGTCTGAATTTTACTAGGAAGTCAGAAAGGACTCACTGAAGATTTTTTTGAGTGGAGAAAAAGCATGAACAGATCCATTTTTAAGAAAGATTATTTTAGCAATCCTATAAACAATGGCTTGTAGTAGTGGAAGAATTAAGGCAATAAGATATATAAAAGGCATCATGAAGAGGGTAATGAAAGAGTACTAGATTGGTCTATTCTGGAAACAATCTCTTGACCTCAAATTCCCTTTATTGGTGGGAATTCTCTGTACCCAGTCAATTTGGTGTGAGGATGGGAGTGAGATTTCAAGGTCTGATGTACAGGGTGTCTCAAAGCTTAGCTTAAAATGGGCCAAAATTTTTGCCACACTTTGTACTGTATATTATATCCCATTTATATAGGCCAATCTATTACTCTCAATCATCAAGCTTTGCAATTGTTGCAAATAATACTTTGATAAATAATTAAAAGGGCAGTTTGCTCTTGCAACAACATAAGCCCTAAAACACTGCCAAATTCTCCAAAACCTATAGGAATCCATCAACTAAGATCATGGTATGAATACCAATCATCCTTACCTTAAGATCAGGACAGTATTCTTTATTACTCTCTGTAATTGTGATGATCAGTCAGAAATTCTAAAAATTCAGTTCAAATATGATGCAATCTTCACAGAATGATGGAGAGGGTCACTGTTTATAGAGCTATGATATATGAATGCCAAAACCTGTTTTGTTTTGTTTTTTATCATCACTTGCTAGATTATTTTCTCTTTGAAAATACCAAACCCACCTCCTCTCAAACAAAAAGTAGTTGAATTTGACTGGCCCAACAATTTTTAAGTGGTAGTTTATAAGCATTTAGAAAGGAAAGTAGATTTGACTATGAGTTGGCACAAATTAAGTAAAGACAAGTTATTCAAAGCCAAGGGTTCCTTATCTTTTTCTGATGAGGTACAGACCCTTTTAATAGTCTGATGAAGATAACCAGCCCATCTCAAAACAATGTTTTAAATGCAAAAAATAAAATAGCCATGTTTCAAAGAAAGATATAAATATTAGTGTCTCAGGTGACAGAGCATTATTATCTATATTGAAATACTATACCTTCACAATATTGAAAAATTATTAAAATATTTAAACACAAACACACAGGTTCATGGAATCCAAGTTAAGAACTGTTCTAAATCAACCTTTTGCCTTTTAGGACAAGGTTGCCAGTTGAGATTGGAAGATAAAGGGAATCCCATCAACAAAGTTATGCTGATATACTTGCTATTTGGCAAAGTTTCTCAGGATAAAAATGTAGACAACATGAAAAAGAAAGGCCTGAATGATATAAATGTTAGCAGGTCCATAAGTTCTTTTAACTAACCAGATGCAAAGAATGGTATTAAATAACTTCTGAGGTCCCTTCCAGATCTATAATTCAATTAGGCAGGATTTCTTAATCTGGGATATGTGAAATTTTATTTTTAAAACATCTATTTCAATATATTTGACTTCCTTTGTAAACTTATGTATTCTATTTTATGAATTTAAAAACATCATTCTGAATAGTAGTCCAGAGGATTCACTACACTACCAAAGTGACCCATATCATAAACACATACACACACACACACACACACACACACACACACACACACACACACAAATTCCAAAGGTTAAGAACCTTTGCATTTTAGGTACTTTTTATTAAGGCAATTCCCAAAGACACATTCCCAACATGTTTTCAGCAATAACAACAGTGTTGGAATAAGATATTTCATTGAAGGATTGTGGTCATTTGGATTGAAAGGTCCTGGTATATTTAGAAGGAAAGCAATCTTGTTACTTATTTTAAGACACAGCTCTTCTTCCACCAAAATGAGCTTATCATCTTGTCAGAAAGATAAGACAAGTAAGAAACAGACAACAATGCAAGACATTGGATCTGTTAACAAGGGTGTTATTCAGTTCATCCTTTTTGAATGCTTTATCACCTGAGACACTAATATTTATATCTTTTGATTCTGTATAAATCCAATTTGATTATTTCCAGAAAGAGAAGAAATAAGGTAACATAACAAATGTGCATCACTGACAACTTAATTTTGGAGCCATAACTTTGAGTCAGTTAAATCATATGATTCCTGGCCTGTTCCTTGCCTGGTCCTCTCTAATCTCAGGTTCCAGCCACTTGTAACAACCCATTAAAACTTTCATTGGCCTGCCCACATTAGGTCCTATGAAGACAGACTTCAGACTCAGTCTTGTTTTAGAAATTAACCTTGCCTTCTTATTTTCTTTCAAATCTATGAGTCTTAATTGTTTTCAGGTGTAGGTTGATTTCATATACAGATATCTCTTTTAAGGTTGAAGTGTCACAGAGACAGGGTAGTAACCCTTCAAAACTATTTTTTAAAAATCACTAAGAAGAAAAACAAATCCATCATTTTTTCATGTTCTATGATATAGACCTAAGTGTTGTAGTGAATTTTCTACTTATCTACCTAATTATATATTTATTCATTTATATGGCAAATGAATAAAATGAAAATCCCATGGGATTAACCCCTTCCTCAGAAATTACTTTTAAAAATAGAAGAAATGACAAGCTGAAGAATTGTCAATATATTTACATTTAACAAGAAAAAAAACCTGAAATACAGACAGCTTATGATTTAGGAATGTCTCCTACTACATCCATTGTAGAATCATCCATTATTCACACTCCCATAACAACTCTAGCCACAGTACTGCCCTTGAACTTGATACTTCTCAAAATCCACTACTCTCCCATGTGTACTCAGTACTTGACATTCTGTAAGACAGTGGCAAATACCTAACACACAATCCATATTTTATGTTTCATTTGTTACAAATAATCAGAAGATCTTCAAACAAATTTATCTCTACTTTTTGGGCTCGTTCAGCCAGATTAAGCCTTCAAAAGGCTTAAGAGTTTTATGTGTTAGTCTGGGAACCTGTCTACCTTTTGCCACACTAGTTTCACACATTCAACTATTTTTTAAATGCAACTCATTTGCAGATTAGGGCCTGACATTCAGTAGTGTATCAAAAAGCTGGGGAAAAGCTTCTACGTTAAAAATAGTGATGCAGTACATGACTTTACACAATATTCAAATGCAGAAAATCTTGGCATATATGTATCCATAGAATACTGGTTCAAAAAAATATCCACAGAATTTGAAAATTACAAGACCAACCCATACAACAAAGGAATAGTCATTAATAGGAAGCAATTTCTTACAGAGCAAGCTGATTATATACTGTAAAGGGACTGATTTAAAATTGTTATAAAAAGTATACAAGGATTGCAGCGAGGATTCTAAAACAAAGTTTCACATTTCTAGTTTACAACTACTTTGAAACTTGACACCATCAGGTACCCAAAGAAGCTCACATGAGAAAACACTTTAGAGTTTACAAAAAATAAAAATAAAAACAGCAATGATAAACCCTACACATATGGCATGCCATTTGAGCCCCATGTAGACATATAGACAGAATTTTAGACTTGCTTTTTGTTAGAGAAAAATCAATTCTGCATTTTCTGTAGAATCTCCACCATGGTGTCAGTAAGGTTGCTTTTCTTGGGACTGTTTCATGGATTCAGAAATCTAATTGTCTGCAAGGCATCATTCCCACCTCCACAATAGCTTATCTATGAATCCTTTCCTTTCTATTCATAAAGTCTCTATCCAAACTCAGGTCTTCACACAATTGCAATGCTCCCTCTTTGGCATCCTTTGCATCAAGCTTCTTCTCTAATGACCTCTTCTAAGGGCACAGATGACAACTTTATATCATACTGATGAAATCTTGTCAATTGCCTTCTCAAACAACAGCAATGGGTTTCTATCACTTCTAGGTTAGAACACAAAATCCTTGGCTTGACATTCTGGATTTCAATTATATTAAATTAAAAAGGAATTGTACAAATAAAACAAATTTATCCAAGATCCTAATATCTTCCCATTATTCTTTGATATGACTTCGTTTTACATACTTTCTTATAGATGATACTCCATTTCCTGTTTCTGAGCCCTTGTACAAGTGTTTTCCCATGCCTGAAATGTGCTTCTTTTTCAACTTCAGGATCCAAGATGCAGGAGTATAAACAATTACTTGATTGAGCTGTCCCTCAAACCCCTCCAAATACCTGTAAAAACAGTTCTAAACAAATCCCAGAGCAGATGAACCCACTAGAAAGACAGAGTGAAACAAATTTCCAGCCCAAGGCAACCTGGATGGTTGATTAGAAAGGTCTGTCATGCCTGGCTGGGAGAGAAATGCAATTCAGTGTGGATGCGCATGCAGGCAAAAACCAGACCTCAGTGAACCTGGAGCATGACTCAGAGGACTGAATCATGGGCAGCTGTGGTGGTTTCCAGACTTCTCAACCCACAAACACCAAAGACAACTTAGAAGGTCAGTAGGAAAAGTCTGTGATCATGGTGAAAGAGAAGCTAGGCCCCAGCCCCAGTCCCAGCACAGTGCGGTGGTGGCTGCTTCCAGAGCTCTAGACCCATAGACTGAGGGAGAATCAAGTGGCTGATCAGAGGGGGATTGCAAAGATCTCTTTGCTGGTGCTGAGGCAGGATTCTCTTGCTTTGTCTATGCTTGAATCTGGGTCTCAGTTCTGCATGGTGGTCCTGGTACAAGGAGGACTGCTGGCATTGTGGAGCTTGTAGTGGTGGTGGAGAGGGAATTCTAGGAGTTGCAAGAAGGAAAAGAATGCTTGGGGTTACTCATAGAACAGAGCACAGACCAGGAAAGGAGTAAGCACCTCAACTTCACCCCACAGAATTCCAAGCTTACTTCAAACTAGAGCTCAGTTATCTCTGATACAAGGTCTTTCCTAATTTCCTTCCTGCACTCCTGGAATTACCAATCATTAACATCATTATCTTTTAAAAAAATTCTGAAATAACTTGAGTATTTCTGTATCATAGTAGAATTTTAAAAATGGGTCATTGTACATGAAACTGCAAATCTATTATATATAACTTGTTTTGTTTTTAAAGACAAAAGAGAATTATCAAGTAACACATCATCTTCTCCTTGGAATTAATTTATATTATGTAATATATTCTTTGTATTAATTAATCTTTGCATATGTATTCTTCCCATAGAACCGCAATTAATCTAGAATAAACTCCTTGAGGGAAGCATATCTGAATTTGTATCCTTAAAATTTAGAAAACTACATTTCACATAAGAGGTATTTAATAAAGCTTTGATGAATGAAGACAGAAAAAATGTTATGTGATTTGCCTGAATTCAAACAGATACTTTTTAATAATGACAGGAATGGAACTGGAATTTATTGACTCCTTATATTCTCAGAGGAAATGGGTCTTGGACTTTCTCAGAGGTCCAGATAAGCATGAGTTACAGAACAACAATTTTGCTATCCTGTGGAATTACTTGTTTTGGAGGGAGTATATGGAGAAAAACTGCTAATAAAATAACTTTAGTTATTTCATATGGTCATTTAGAAATGGGGAGAACATGTTAATATATGATAGCCACCTATTAAGGAGAACATAAAGAAAACTCATTAATTTTAAAGAGTAACTTTTTGAAAGGAATAACATTTAGGCAGCAAATATTGATGACTCCATCCCAATGGATCTCCCAATGTGCTATACATACATACATGCATGCATACATACATACATGCATACATACACACACACACGTATATATATTATATATACACATATACACATATATGTTTTACCTTGGTTAATGAGTTTTCAGAAATGGCATCTCTAGTCATTATAATTAGTTCGGTACCTTTTGATTTAATGTCTGTATAGCAAATATGATAAATTCTCCTTTTTCAGAACATTAAATATACATACAAAATCCAGACTGCAGTAGAATTGTGCATTTTTATGGCTAGTGTTAACATTTGGCAATATCATTACAAATTCACTGTGTGTCAGAGAAGAGAGGGTTAAATTTGAAATCATAGAATCTCCATTAGCATCATGAATATACCGCTTGAGACCTTCAGTAGGTCATTTGACAGCTTAGGACCTGGCTTTCTTCACCTGAAGAAGAAAGGTGTTGTACTAAATCTTCAAGCTCAACATACAATATGATCATTATTTCTTTTCAGTTTTTAGGTTTAGCATTTGTATCAATGTGTTGTGAAACCTGCCCAGTTGCAAAACTTTAATCTAATGAGGAGAGATCATTAAAAGGTTACCTGAGTGACAAGAGAGTTAGCAAAGTAGCCCCTGATAAGAAAAAGCTTAGAAGAAAGAGAGGGCTCACCCATTCATTTTTGTCAATACAAGTGCTGACTACAATGACTTCAGAACTTCTGAAGATATTATCCTGGAAGAGTTCTACTTTGGGAGCCAAGATGTCAGAACAAGAAGTAAATCACTCTTACCATCCCTTATTAGCCTCTGAAAGCCCAGAAAATATTACCCCAGGAAAAACCCTGGAACAACTGAACCAGCAGAAAGATGGGTTGCAGCAGTCCAGTAGCCCAGGTAGCTTGAGGGATTAATGGGAAAGGCTCCTCTTACCCTGGGGAAGGGGAGCAGTGCAGAATGGGAGATGTCACAGCAAGCTACCTGAAAGCCATACTTCAGTGTGAGATCTTCACCAGTGGGAGATCTTGAATCCCAGGTGGTGGAGGAGGCAAACACCAACACCAGGACCCCCAAGTGCCTAAGTATGAGCAGGGGAACTATTGGAAACTGGCTCAGAAAATCACCATGAGCCTCAGTGTTTTATAATAGTCAAGTCTTCCAGTGACACAGCAAAACTCTGGGAAGTGCTCAAAGGGCCCCAGATTGAGAAACATCCATCTGAAAGAATCCAAAGAAAGCAAAAGGAGGGAAAAGAAATGCCCATATGAGGAGGCCACCTCTAGGGGCCAAACTATGCAATCCTACACCTAGAGTTCCAGTGTTACTGATTCCAGCTAAACACCAGGTAACCTGTCAGAACTCTACAGCCTCGAACTACCAGCAGTTGAGGCCCCAGCACACAAAGTCAGTGACCAGGCTTTGTGACACTGTGACATAAGAAGCTTGGGTCAGTGTCCTCTGCTACCCAGTAGGAGAGCTCAATGTCTTTAAAGGCTAGGAAATAAGCAAACACCATGAGCCAAAAGAAATGTATGATAGATTCTTATCATGGAAAGAATGAAGATCAAGACAGAAATTCTGAAGAGGACAACATTGTCAACAAACCCACATTTGGAACCTCAAAAGGGAATATGAAATGGTCAGAAACCCAAAAAGCCTTCTTAGAAGAGATCAAGAAGGATTTTAAAAGTTAAATGAGAGAGGTAGAAGAAAAAATGGGAAAAGAAATGAGAGGTATGCAAGAGAGAGTCAATAGCTTGGAAAAGTAAGGACAAAAATTAACTGTAGAAAATGAGTCCTTAAAAAATACAATTGGAAAACTGGGGGAAAAAAAGTACACTGAAGAAAACAAGTGCGTAAAATTACAATTGGCCAAATGGGGAAGGAAGTACAAAATTTAATAGAAGAAAACAATTTATTAAAAATTAGAATTGGGCAAATGGAAGCTAATGACTCTATGAAAGAGCAAGAATCAGTCAGACAGAAACAAAAGAATAAAGAAAAATCAATGAAAACATAAAATACTTGATTGGTAAAACATCTGACCTGGAAAATAAATCTAGGAGAGACAATTTAAAAATTATTGGCCTACCTAAAAATCACAATGAAAAAGAAAGCCTAGACAGCATCTTTCAGGAAATCATCAAGGAAAACTGCCCTGAAGTCCTAGAACTAGGGGGTAAAAAAGCCATAGAAAGACTTTACTGATCACCTAATGAATGAGATCCCAAATTGAAAACACCAAGGAATATAGTAGCCAAATTCTAAAATTACCAGGTCAAAGAGATAATACTGCAAGCAGTCAGAAAGAAATAATTTAAACATCATGGAACCACAGTCAGGATTACACAGGACCTTGCAGTTTCTATATTAAAAGATCATAGGTTATGGAATACAATATTTCATAAGGTAAAAGAGCTTGGATGACAACCAGAAATCAACTACCCAATAAAAAGGAGCATAATCTTTCAGGGGAGGAGATGGCCATACAATGGAATAAGGGACTTCCAAACCTTCTGGATAAAAAGACCAGAGCTCAACAGAAAATTTGATCTTCAAATACAAGAATCAAGAGAGACATAAGAAGGTAAACAGGACAGAAAAAGAACAACAACAACCATAACAAACTGTTTACATCCCTGTAAGGGAAGACGACACTTGTAAATTTTGACGACTGTATTGTTATTACACCATTCGACAGGGGTGTACATAGATTGGATGAGTATAAGTTGACTTTGATGTAATTATAAAAAAACTAATCAAGTGGGTTAAATTAATCTAAGTAAGTGAATTAATCTAATCTGACTAAGAAAATGTAATGAGAGAAAAGGAAAGGAGAAGGCAGACAAGGGTAAATTACATTACAGGAAAAGGCACAAAAACCTATTACATTAGAGGGAAAGAAGTGGAGGAGATGAGCATTGTGTGAAACTTATTCTCATCAGATTTGGCTCTGAGAAGGGAATAACATAATCAGTTAGGTATAGAAATCTAACTTGCCCTACAGGCAGTAGGAAGGGAAAGGGAAAAGAAAAGGGAGAGGGTTAATAATAGGGAAGCAGAACTGAGGGAGAGGGTGGTCAAAAGCAAAACATTATTGAGGAGGAAAAGTGAGAAAGAAGAAAGAAAAGCACAAAAGGGGGGAAATAAGATGGAGAGAAAAACATAGATAGTAATCATAACTGTGAATGTGAATGGGATGAACTCTCCCATAAAAAAAGAAGCTGACAGCAGAATGGATTAAAAATCATAATCCTAAAATATGCTGCTTACAAGAAACACATTTGAAACAGCACACACATATGGTAAAGGTAAAAGGATGGAGGAGAATATATTATACTTCAGCTGAAGTAAAAAAAAGGGAGGGTTAGCAATCTTGATCTCAGACAAAGCAAAAGCAAAAATAGATCTTATCAGGAGAGATAAGGAAGGAAACTACATCCTGCTAAAAGGCACCATAGACAATGAAGCAACATCATTACTAAACATATGTGCACTAAATGATATAGCATCCAAATTCTTAGAGGAGAAATTGAGGGAGTTACAGGAAGATAGAGACAGCAAAACTATACTAGTGGGTGACCTCAACCTCCCCCTCTCTGAAATAGACAAATCTAACTACAAAATAAACAAGAAAAAAGTTAAGTAGGTGAATAGAATATTAGAAAAGTTATATATGGTAGAAGTCTAGAGAAAATTGAACGGGAATAGAAAGGAACATACTTTTTTTCTCGGTGGTACATGGCACATACACAAAAACTGACCATGTACTAGTGCATAAAGACCTCACAATCCAATGCAGAAAGTCCAAAATATCAAATGCATCTTTTTCAGTTCATGATGTAATAAAAATTATATGTATTAAAGGACCATGGAAAGAAAGACAAAAATTAATTGGAAACAAAATAATCTAATCCTAAAAAAATCAATGGAGCAAACAACAAATCATAGAAACAATAAATAACTCCATTCGAAAGAATGACAATAATGAGACAAAATACCAAAACTTATGGGATGCAGTGAAAGCAGTTCTTAGGGGAAGTTTTATACTTCTAAATGCTTACATGAATAAAATAGAGAAAGAGGAAATCAATGAATTGGGCATAAAACTCAAAAAAAAATTAGAAAAAGAACAAATTAAAAATGCTCAATTAAATGCCAAATTAGAAATATTGAAAACAAAAGGATAAAGTAATAAAATTGAAATTAAGAAAAGTATTGAACTAATGAATAAGACTAAGAGCTGGTTTTATAAAAAAAATCAATAAAATAGACACACCATTGATTAATTTAATTAAAAAAAAGAAAAAAACAAAACCAAATTACCATTACCAAGAATAAAAAAGAGTGAATCCACTGCCAAGGAAGAAGAAATTAAAACAATAATTAGGAACTATTTTGCCCAATTGCATGCCAATAAATTTGACAATCTTAGTGAAATAGATACATATGTACAAAAATCTGCATTGCCCAGATGAACAGAAGAGGAAGTAAAATACTTAAATTAACCCATCTCAGAAAAAAGAAATTGAACAAGTCAACAATGAACTCCCTAGGAAAAAAAATCTCCAGGGTCAGATGGATTTACAAGTGAATTCTATCAAATATTTTAAAAAAAACAATTAATTTTAATACTACATAAAGTATTTGGGAAAACAGGCAAAGAAGGAGTCTTACCAACTCTTTTTATGATACAAATATGGTGCTGACAACTAAACTGGGAAAAGTCAAAACAGAGGAAGAAAATTAAAGACCAATTTTCCTAATGAATATAGATGCAAAAATTTTAAATAAAATATTAGCAAATAGATTACAGCAACTTATCACCAGAATAATACATTATGACCAGGTAGGATTCATATCAGGAATGCAAGGCTGGTTCAATATTAAGAAAAATTCAGTATAATTGATCATATGAACACCAAAACTAAAAGAAATCACATGATCATCTCAATAGATACAGAAAAAGATTTTGATAAAATGCAACACCCATTCCTATTAAAAACACTAGAAAGCATAGAAATAAATGAAGTCTTTCTTAAAATAATAAATAGCATCTTCCTAAAACCTTCAGCAAGCATCATACATAATGGAGACAAGCTAGAAGCATTTCCAATTACATTGGGGGTGAAACAAGAGAGTCTATCATCACCACTGTTGTTCAGTATCATACTGGAAATGTTAGCTTTAGCAGTAAGCGAAGAAAAATAAATTGAAGATATTAGAATAGACAAAGAAGAAACAAAGCTATCACTCTTAGTCAATGACATGATGATATACTTAGAGAATCCTAGAGAATCAAGGGGAAAAAAACTACTTAAAAATAATAAACAACTTTAGCAAAGTTCCAGGCTATGAAATAAACTCACAGAAATCATTAGTATTTCTATTTATTACCAACAAAGCCTGACAGCAAGAGATAGAAGGAGAAATTCCATTTAAAGTTACTGCAGACATTATACAATATTTAGAAGTCTACCTCCCAAAATAAACCCAGGAACTATATGAACACAATTGCAAAACACTTTTCTCACAAATAAGGTCAGATGTAAATAACTGGACAAATATCAGTTGCTCATGGGTAAGTAAGCTAATATAATAAAAATGATAATTGTACTAATTTATTTATTCAGTGCCATACCAATCAAACTACCAAAAATTATTATGTAGAACTAGAAAAAATAATAAGATTCATTTGGAATAATGAAAGGTCCAGAATATCAAGGGAACTAATGAAAAGAAATTCAGGGGAAGGTGACGTAGCTGTTCCAGATCCTAAATTGTATTATAAAGCAGCAATCATCAAAACTTCTTGGTACTGGCTAAGAAATAGAGTGGTGAATCAGTGGAATAGGTTAAGTATGCAAAACACAGTAGTCAATGGCTATAGTAACCTACTATTTGATAAACCCAAAGACCCCAGCTTCTGGGATAAGAACTCACTATTTGACAAAACTGCTCAGGAAACTGGAAAAGGGTATGGCAGAAACTAGACATAGACCAAAATCTCACACTGTATCAAAATAAAGTCAAAATGGGTTCATGATTTAGATATGAAGGCTGATACTGTAAGCAAACTGGGAGAGCAAGGAATAGTTTACCTATCAGATTTATGGAGATCAGAAGAATTCATGACCAAACAGGAGGTACAGAACATTATGAAATGCAAAATGGATAATTTTTATTACATTCAATTGAAAAATTTTTCCACAAATAAAGCCAATGAAATTAAGATTAGAAGGAAAGTAGAAAACTGGGAAAGAATTTTTACAATCAGTGTCTCTGATAATGACCTCATTTCTAAAATATATAGAGACTTAAGTCAAATTTATAAGAGTACAAGTCATTCCCTAATTGATAAATGGTCAAAGGATATGAGTGGGCAGTCTTCAGATGAAGAAATTAAAGCCATCTATACTCATATGCTCTACATCACTATTCATTAGAGAAATGCAAATCAAAACAAGTCTGAAGTATGACATCAACCTAATCAGACTGGCCAAAATGACAACAGGAAAATGATAAATGTTGTAGAAGATGTGGGAAAATTGGAACCCTAATTCATTGTTGGTGGAGTTGTGAAATGCTTCACCCATTTTGGAGAGCAATTTGGAACTATACCCAAAGGGATATAAAAATGTGCATACCCTTTGGCCCAGCAATAGCATTTCTAGGGCTGTATCCCAAAGAGATCATATAAATGGGAAAAGGACCCACATGTACAAAAATATTTATAGCAGCCTTTTTTTTTTAGTGGCAAAGAATTGGAAATTTAGAGGATGTCCATCAATTGTGGAATGGCTGAACAAGTTGTGATATATGAATGTAATGGAACACTATTGCGCTATAAGAAATGATGAACAGGCAGACTTCAGAAAAACCTGGAAAGACTCAGATGGACTGACGCTGAGTGAAGTGACTGGAACCAGGAGAACATTGTATATAGTAACAGCCATGTTGTGAGATGACTAACACTGATAGACTTATCTTTCCTCAGCAATGAAAGGACCTAAGACATCTCCAAAGGTCTCATGATGGAAAACACTATCCACATCCAAAGGAAGAACTATGGAGTTGAATGCATATCAAAGCATACTATTTGCTATTTTTTCTTCTGTTTTGTTTTGTTTTCTCTTTTTTGTAGTACATCCAATTGATTCTAATTCTTCTGTACAACATCACTAATGTGAAAATATGTTTAATAGGAATGTATATTTATAACCTATATCAGATTGTATGCTATCTTGAGGAGGGAGATAGGAGGGAGGGGGAGAAAAATTCAAAACTCAAAAGCTTATAGAAGTGATTGTTGATAAATCAAAATAAATTAATAAACCAAAAAGAATTATAAAAAAGGTATTCTCCTGGACACAAGTCCCAGGGTACTATTTCTTTTTACTGGTTATAACTCTCCTGGAAACAAGGCTCTTCTCCTTACTTTTTGCCATGGGCCCTAAGAAAGGATGGACAATATTAGTGGAATGCAATAAATCCTCTTTGGGGCCTGATTTATTTGAAAACTAGAAAGGTTTATTTATAGTGAGAAGGCACTGGGCAGAGTTATGTTCTCTACAATTCTCTTTTTTCAGTATAAAATTGAAACATTTTCAATTAGGCATGATAACATATATGCTACTGTTTATTCATTTGCCAAACTTATCATGTGTGTACTTTAGCAAAGTACCATGCTTTGAACTAGCTGAGACCAATTTTGGCTAAAACACAGTACCTGTTCTTATATGAATTATCATCCTGTTAGGGGAAATTATACACCCAGACCATGCATATTACATGATAAAATTTTAGAGCCATAGAAAAGAAAATGTATATACATAAACAAAGCATATTGAGGGCAAAATGCTTTGTAAACACATTATCATCAATGAATTAATCAATAAACATTTCTTAAGCATCTACTATATGTCAGGCACTGTGCTGAGGTCTGGGAATACAAAAAGAGGCAAAATATAGTTCCTGCCCTCAAGTAGATTACAATCTAATGGAAGACAACATGTAAATAAATATATACAAAGCAAGCTATGTACAGGATAGATAGGAAGTCGCTAACAGAGGGAAAACACTGGAATTAAGAATAGTTGAGTAAAGCTTCGCAGCAATTAATAGTAATTCTAAAGATATTATAGGTAAAAGGAAAGGCAGCAATAAGCCTAAGTTTCATATGTCTATAGACAAATTCATTAAGTATTAATAAGTGAGTGGAACTAAAATTAAATACATAACTTATTATTACAGAACAACTTATTAGTGTGTGTACACTTTTAAAATGTGTATGTAGTAAGGTATACTCACAATGTTTAGTACTTAAATATTACATGGAATTTTGGTTCTCCTATATTTCATGAAAGCTTGGAAGCACTCATATTATATGCAAACACCCACATATGTTCGTGACCACGGCATATTCTAAGTTATGTTCGTAGAAAATGAGATTTGGTAGTGGTAATTATGTTCCTCCATTGTCAGCTGAGTGATAGTCTAACACCTTTACTTGACATTTTTCTTCACACTCCACTTCCTCACTTTCTCAATTGGGCACTGCCACACTACCATTCTAGCATTACTTGATATTATTCTCCTCTACACATTCCATGCTTCTGAGTTAATCCCAGACATGCCCATAATCCTTCCTGGTCCATGCTATTTTCCCAAGTTTATAATGGCCTACTTGACCCTCTTCTCATCTTGAATTATGATTAAGTTTCACCAAGGAACCAGTTTGAATTAGTGTAATTTCTTCAAATTTCTAGGATTTTTCTTAAAGAAAAAGAATCAATTGAATATGTGTACCTATTTTAAATATTCTTTCATTTGGCAGCCAATATCTCTGTCCAAGAAAGGGAAACAATGATAAATTAACATTTGTACACTAAGGAGGAAAAGAAGAGAATCTACACAAGATCTTCATATCTAAAGGATATTAACCAAAGAACATACTCTATAGTCAAAGGAAATCTCCAGAAGTCTAGGGTATGTGAAGGAATGCCATTGAGATGCTACTGAGAAAGAACAATCTGCATCATTGCAAGGAGTAGCTCCCAGTGAGGAAATCACAGATATTTGATTTACCGAAGTATACATTAATATACATGTATTTTAAATACTTTTTTTTGTATTTATATGTGTAAAATTTAGTCAAAATACTTTAAAAACAGATTAATTTGAAATCATGTATGCAACCTGAAAGTCATGAGATTTAAGGAATCAAAATTGGGCTCAAATTATTTTTCTTCCAATTTATGTTTTAAATATTCAATTAGTAATTTAATCTCATTGTTACATGACATCTTTGGAGGAGCAAATGAGCACAAGATATAACTTTTCATTTCACATATTTCAGAAATTCAAATAATAAAATTAAAAGCAGAAGCTATTTAAGGCTAATATTGACTTTGTCATTTGAAGCCAAAATGGTTCTGCATTTCTTTGGACAATTGTCATCTTTGATCTTTAAACAGAGGCATTTTGTGCGTGTCAAAATTAAATATGTAAAAAAAGTGAGGCAGTATGATGTGTCAAATAGAAAACTGGCCTCACAGCTGGAAAGACCTTGTTTCAAATTCAACTTCTGGCATATACTATCTATGTAATCTTGGATGGCTTGTTTAACCTATCATTACTCTAGTTAACACTCTTAAGACAGTTTTGTAGAGAAGGTACTTATTTACATTAGTAGAAAAAATTTCCTTATCTCAAAGTTCCCCTTTACAAATGAAATCACAGGTCCAATCCCTATTCTTAAGGAGAAAAGCAAAGTATTTAAGAATTTCGATATGCATGCGTGGATTCAGCTTATATTTGGTAAGTAGTCAAATTATTTTTGTTTGTTATATTTTGTTTTGCCTTGGTTTGATTTGGTTTGTCATAATCTGACATTTTCCTTTATTTTTAGCTTGTTATTTAACTTATTAGCACAGATTAAACTCACATTTGTAATCCTAAATTTCTTAGTCAAAAAATGTTTAACAACATTATTTTTAAGACTCTTTAGCCTTTCATTTCTTCATTAATTTTAGCACAATAATATTCCATTATGTTAAAGCAGCAAGGGGATACAGTGGATAGAGAGCTGAGCTGAAGTCACAAATACTTAGGTTCAAATTCAACGTGTAAACAAGTCACTTAACTTCTGGTTGCCTCAATTTCTCTAATAATAAAAATAGAAATAATGTTGACACCTACTTCACAGGGATGTTGTAAGGATAAAATGAGATAATTTTGGTAAAGTGTTTTGCACAGTGCCTGGCACACAGTAGGTGCTATTTAATGCTTATTCCCTGTATTTATATAACACAGTTCAGTAGCCATTGTTCTATTGATGGACATCCCTTTAGTTTCCAGTTGGTTTTGCTTGTTTGCCACCACAAAATAACTGCCATAAATATTTTTGTACAAAAAAAAGACCTTTTTGGATCTCTTTTTGTATAGTCCTAGCAGTAATATAGTTATGTCAAAAAGTCCTCATTGTTTAGAAACTTTTTTTTATGTTAAATTCCCAATTATTTTCCCAGAATAAATATTTGTACTCATCTCTTGGCCCACAAACATTACTACAATGTATGTGTGTGTGTGTGTGTGTGTGTGTGTGTGTGTGTGTGTAGTTTTGCTGCTGCTGTTGTTTTCTCCACAGAGAAGTGGATAGATATGAGATACTGTGAAGGGGTATAAGGTGAGATTTAGTTTCCTTATGTATAAAATGCAAATGAAAATATTTATACTTTTTCCATCACAGAGTTGGAGTGTGGAAAGCACTTTTTAAACACTGAAGCATGGCATATATGGGCATTGAAAATGAAAAGAACTTGGAGATAATATACACATGAAAATGACAGAGAATAATTTATGTAAAGATGTAAGAATGAGTAAGGGATAGTAAATATCTTCCTTTAGGAAGGCGCTACTACAAACCATTCCTATTCATTTTTTCCATGTCTGTCCTAAACCTAGGATAGGGGTAATTCTTTTATCATATTGCCAATTATTTTCCAGTTTCTTCCTAAATAAGTAGAAGTAAGTCAGGTAAAATCCATTAACTTACAATGGATTTTATAATATATATTAATATATAATATATTAATCAATAATTAATAATTGTTTAGATAATAATTTATTTATTATTATTTATTTGTTTATTATTTATTATTTGTATTTCATAATTTATAATTTATAATATATTTATAATGATGAGTTATTATAATCTTAATAATACTATATATTAATATACAATATGTTATATATTATATATAATATAATATATATAATTTGTGATGTATAATATAATAAATTTTAATAATATAATATACTATATATAATATAATATAAAACAATATATTGCAATTTGTTTATTATTAAAATTAATTTAATTATTAATTAATATGATATGATATAATATAAAATATATAATAATATATTATATTATATTATATTTTAAAATATAATAATGGATTATAATGGAGGAGTGGCCTCCAAACTAGGAGTCTCAAAATGACCCCTTTTCAACTAATTTGGAGAGGGGAAGCTGGGTTGTACTCCACCCTTGCCATGGTTATCAATCATGGGGATTTTCTTCAATGCAATCACATCTACCTTCCACCCATTAATACACACTCCCCCACTCTTGTATCTCTTAACCTATCATTTTTTGTGTCTAGTGTTTGCCACCCAGGGAGCCTAATCCTACCCCCAACAGGAACTATGCAAATGTAATTGGAAAAATCTTCATCGCCTTATTCCCAGTTTCCCCAACCCTCTGTTCCGCAGTTCAAGTTATGACTTTATCACAGATCTTAGGAAGCTGGACTCTGAGCTCTGATGAAATGATCATTGTGTTAGAGCCCTGCCTCTACCACCTCTGGCTTTTTGTTTTGGAAGTGATAGAGTGGAATGCATAAGATAAGCAGGAGGGAATGATCTGTGATATGTATCACACATCTCATTATATGATTGCATACTCACAACACAAGGATCTTCTAAAATTCCCATTTATGTCCCAGACATCTCTTTCCTTTCAATCAGCAAGGTTTGAAATTAGATGTTACCTTTGACCCTTCATTTTCACTCACCCCACATATATAAGCAACTGTCATATCTCCCTACATAACCTGTCTCTCATCTGCCTCCTTCACTCCATTCATACAGGCAGTACATATGAGAATAAGGCTCCTATCACCTTTCACTTAGAAGATTGCAATAATCTCCTAATTGGTCTTCATGCCACTAGTCTCTCACCATTCTGGGCCATCCTCCATTCCACTGACAAAACAACTTCCTTAAAGTGCAGATGTCACCTGTCACCATGTCACCACATACCCTCTACTCAATAAACTCTAATGACTTTATTTAAACTCCTCCATTTTGCATTTAAGTCCCTTCATAAGCTTGCCCCAACCTACCTTTCCTAACTATATCTTTCAATAAAAATGGTACCTAAAAATATTCACTTGCTACTCTGAGCAAATTAACAGAGAAATAACTAACAAATATTATTTGCTAGTCTTCCATAACCTCCAATGCATACACAGATATTTCATAAAAGTGAGGAAAGACAGGTAATCACATTGTTCTCAAGAACAAAAAAAAATTTGTACCACTTATTAAAAACATTATAAATATTTATTTCTTCTTTATCTCATTTTAATGTTTTCTTTTGTGTGTATTTCATAATTAGCATAACATACTATTACAGTAATATGCTTGCATAATTTATAAATAAATACATACATAAAGGAGGCACATGCTTAAAAACACCTTACTGATGGGGTTTATAATAAAAAATAGTTTGTAGGCCACTGCTCTAGAGAATTAATAATTAAGGGCTGGAAGAGGATACCAAATTTGGCTACATCAAAATCCTAACCTCCTAACAACTGACCAACCCATTTAATGGATCCCCAATTATTTAAAATGTTTGTTGAGAGTTTAGATTCTTAGCTGCAAGGGAATTTGTGGAGTAAGTTCATGTTTCTTCCTTTTTTATATCAAGTTTAGATTATATCACCTCTAAGACACTTTTGAATTGTCATGTGTGCATTGGATTTTAATACAAGGAAGAATGTTAATCACTTTGTTGGAAACACAACATTATAAATATAGCTTAACTTCTCATGAATAAGATGCTTAAACATGTATGAAATATAAAATATATAACTTGAAAGTATGAAAAATGCCTTTCTAAATGATTCATATTTCAGAGAACATTATGAAATGCAAAATGGATAATTTTGATTACATTAAATTAAAAAGGTTTTGCACAAACAAAAGTAATGCAACCAAGATTAGATGGACAGCAGATAGGAAACAATTTTTACAGCAAGTGTTTCTGATAAAGGCCTCATTTCTCAAATATATAGAGAACTGAGTCAAATTTATAAGAATACTTTCATTCCACAATTGATAAATGGTCAAAAGATAAGAACAGGCAGTTTTCAGATAAAGATATTAAAATCAACTATGGTCATATGAAAACATGTTCTAAATCACTATCGATTAAAGAAATGAAAATTAAGATGACTCTGAGGTACTACCTCATACCTATCTGACTGGCTAATATGACAGAAAAGGAAAATGATAAATATTGGAGAAGATGTGGGAAAATTGGAACATTAATGCACTACTGGTGGAGTTGTAAACTAATCCAACCATTCTGGAAAGCAATTTGGAACTATGTCCAAAGGGCTATAATATTATGTATACCCTTTGACCTAGCAATACCACATTTAGAGCTGTATCCCAAACCTATGATAAAAATGGAAAAGACCCACATGTACAAAAATATTTATAGCAGTTCTTCTTGTGATGGCAAAGAATTGGGAATTGAAGGCAAGTCATCAATTGGGGAATAACTGAACAAGTTGTGGCATATGAATGTAATGGAGTGCTATTATGCTATAAGAAATGATGAACAGGAAGATTTCAGAACAATCTGGAAAGACTACATGAACTGATGTGAAGTGAAGTGAGCAGAACCAGCAGAACATCGTGCACAGTGGCAGCAACATTGTGTGATCATCAACTGTGATAGACTTAGCTTTTCTCAGCAATACAATGATCTAAGACAATTCCAAAAGATTCATGATGAAAAATGTCATCCACATCCAGAAAGAACTATAGAGTCTGAACAGAGATCAAAGAATATTATGTTCACTTTTTTTGTTTATTTTTTGTGGTTTTCCCCTGTTGTTCTGTTTCTTCTTTCCCAACATGACTCATGTGGAACTATGTTTACATGACTGCACAAGTGTAATCCAAATCAGTTTGTTTTCTCTCTTGGGGAGGGGAGATAGGAGAGAGGAAGAGAAAAAAAATTGGGACTAAAAATTTTACAAAAAATGAATGTTGAAAACTACTTTTACCTATAATTGGAAAAATAGAATACTATTTCAAAAAACAAATTATTTATATCTCACACAATAGTGAAGTTATTCTAAAATTACAAATTATTACTGGAACAGATGAGCAGAACATCTATAATAAAGTAAATTTATCCTTAATTAAAAGTAGGTTACATGTGAAAAAAAAAGCTTTATAGTACTTATATCACTATAAACATAGGTAACTAGAGATATCATTTTTGAATGAAAAATATGGAAAGTTTTAAAGGCTTTTAATGCTAAACATTTACACCAAATGACAGTCTAATTCATTATAAAATGACTTTGTCACAATTTTTGGAATTTTGACTTTTGAATCTGATTCAAAACAACAAAATTTCACATAATTCAAGATCTTACTCCTTCACTGTGACATTTATGTCCTGCTAGTTTTATATTGGAATATGGGTACCAGCCCCTTTTTTTCACCACTAGTCCCTCCAACCCTGCTGCCCCCTTTAACCTCATTTGGGGTTTAGGCCATGGTTAATTCTCTACTACAGCTAAGGAAAACAAAGAGATCTGCACTAACAACAAAGGCAATGGCTTCCAGATTCCTCCAGGCTCAGGGTATAGTCAATATGCAGCTGCTACTGTTGGAAAGTGAGTTTTCAACAACTCAAGAATTGAGTTCTAGTCCCATATCAGACATAAATGCAGGCTGTGTTTCCATGGGCAAGTCAATAATCTTCCAATGGCTCCAGGAAATTCTTTAAGATCTACACTGTTAGAGGATGATCTCTCACCAATAAAATCAAAGGTTTGGAAAAAAAAAAAAACCTCCACAATAACCTACCAATTCTAAGTTCTCCACTTCCAATAGTCTAGGTGATGCCTATTATCCAATCATAAGAGTTAGGAATAAAAGATACTTTATAAATAATCCTATGTAACCCTATTACTTTATAGGTAAGGAAATTAAAGCCTAGAGTCATGAAGTGATTTGTCCAAGGTCACACAAATACTAAATACACAAAAGCTAAATACTAAATACAAGTATACAAAAATACATTTTGCCCCAGGTAAACTTCAATATCATTATGTCTTGTGCAAGAAACAGGACAAAATAGTGGTTGAGTGGTAAGGGGGGAATGAATATATATTCAGTTTTTTACAAAAATATTTCAATCCCTCAAGGAGTTTCCCTCCATTAGCCCAGATTGCAATGATTCTACGACTGGTAGATTGTCTTTAATTCTGTCCAGAAGATTCAGTAACCTCCAGTTAGATTGATGATTGGCCTGTCTTAACTGAATTAAAATAGTCTCAGTCCAGATAAAAGCATTCCCAGCTTGTATATCCCACCATAACTTATTTTCAAAACATTATGGCACAGCCTTCAGGAAATCAGAATAGTTTCCATGACAAAAGACCTTGGAGGGGAAAAACAAAGAAATACAAAAGCAAAAAAAGAAGCAAAAAACAACAACAACAACAACAAACAAGCAAAACAAAAAAAACACAAATAGTCCAGTGTTATTTCTAAGTCTAAAACAATTACTTTTATTCTCATTATTCAGCTGTTTTAGTAGTGTCTGACTTTGTGATCCCATTTAGGCTTTTCTTGGCAAAGATACTGGAGTAGTTTGCCATTTTCTTCTGCATCTCATTTTACAGATGAGGAAACTGAGGCAAACAGGGTTAAGTGACTTGCCCAGAGTCATAAAACTGTTAAGTATTTGAAGGTGAATTTGAAATGAGTTCTTATTGACCCCAGGGCCAGTGCTTTATCTTCTGTGCCACCCAGTTCCCCTAGGACAAGTATTTACTAAATCAATTAATCAAGGATTTACAAAGTTTTTACTACGTATCAGTCACTATTATAAGCTATGATTATGAGAGAAAAACCACAGTCTCTATACTAAAAGAGCTTACATTCTAAGGGCAGAGACTATATGTGTATAAGTAGGTACATACCAGATTCATACTGAGTAGAGGGGAGGTAAATTTAGAGTGGAAGGCATTAGCACCTGTGTAGACTGAGAAAGGCCTCCTACATTTGAGCCAATTCTTGAAGGAAGCCAGCATTCTAAGAGATAAGTGGGGAGGGGGAACTTCGAAGCATGGCAGACAGTGAGAGCAAAGGCAAAAGAAATATTTGTTTTCTGAGCCATCAAGAAAGAATGATTGATTGACTGGAAAAAAAATATCAAAGATTCCCCATAGAATGCTGGAGATAGAATGGCCCTCACAGGCTGGAAAAATTCACAAAGATCAGCTTGTCCAATTAGAATTAAGAATCCACTCCACACTATTCCCAAATGTTGTTTTCCACCAGTTTCCTTATTTTATTTTTTATTTTTTTATGTTGTGTTGTATTTTTATTTATTTGGCTAAATGTTTCCCAATTGTACTTTAATCTGATGGACTCCCCAGGACAAAGGTCTGATACCTCTGGACCAGATTATCTCTAAAACTGCCTGCTACTCAGACTCAACGATCCTATGATCCCCTTGATTCTCTTTTGTGTAGACCTACGAATGTACATGTCATCTCCCTAACCTAGATTGTAAGTTCCTTGAGAATAGGAGAGCAGGAACTGTTTCCTCCCCATCACTGTATTTCTCTCACCAAGGACAGTGCCTGGCACATAGTAGGAACTTACCAAATGCTTGGTGATCTATTGGTATAATCTTGTTTTTTTTTCAATAATAAATAAATTTATTTATTTTTAATTTTCAACATTTACTTCCATAAGATTTTCATTTCCAAATTTTCACCCCGTCTTGTCCCTCCCCCCACCCCAAGATGGCATTCATTCTAAATACCCCTTCCCTTAGTCTGCCTTCCCTTCTATCTCTCCCCTCCTTCTCTTATCCCCTTCCCCTTCTATTTTCCTGTATGGCAGGATAGATTTCTGTGCCCCATTTCCTGGATTTCCCAGTTGCCTGTGAAAACATTTTTTAAAAACATGTGTTTTTAAAACTTTGGGTTCCAAATTTTCTCCCTTTCTTCCTCCCCACCCACTCTCGTTGAAAAGGCAAGCAACTCAATATATGTTATACACGTGCAGTGATGCAAAACACTTCCATAGTAGACATGCTGTGAAAAAATTAATATGTTTCCCTTAATCCTATCCTGCCCCCTCATTTATTCTATTCTTTCTTTTCACCTTGTCCCTCCTCAGAAGTATTTGCTTCTGATTACCCCCTTTCCCAATCTGCCCTCCTCTCTATCATCCCCCTACTCTCTTGTCCCCTTCCCCCCCATTTTCCTGTAGGGTAAGACACATTTCCATACCTCTCTCACCCCTTAATTTTATTCTCCAGATATGACCCCTTCATCTTCAACTCACCCTGTGCCCTCTATCTATCTATTTATCTATCTGCATGTATACACACACACACACACACATATAAATTTTTTCCCTCCAACTACCCTAATACTGACAAAGGTCTAATGACTTATGAGTTACACATATCATCTTTCTATGCAGGAATGTGAAAAGTTCAACCTTAATAAGTCACTTGTGATTTCTCTTTCCTCTTTAACTCTTCATGTTCCACTTGAGTCTTGTATTTGAAAATCAAATTTTCTATTCAGCTCTGGTCTTTTCATCAAAAATGCTTAAAAGTCCTCCATTTCACTGAATGACCATTGTTTCCCCTGAAGGATTAAACTCAGTTTTGCTGGGTAGGTGATTCTTAGTTGTAATCCTATCTCCTTTGCCCTCCAGAATATTATATTCCATGCCCTACAGTAGGGACTTACATTAATGGTAATGTAGAACTGCTAAATCTTGTGTTATCCTGATTATCTTTCCACAATACTTGAATTGTTTCTTTCTGGCTGCTTGCAATATTTTCTCCTTGACCTATGAATGCTGGAATTTGGCTACAATATTCCTAGGAGTTTTCCTTTGGGGATCTCTTTGAGGAGGTAATCAGTGGATTCTTTCAATTTCTATTTTGCCCTCTGGTTCTAAAATATCAGGACAGTTTTCCTTGATAATTTCTTGAAAGATAATGTCCAGTCTCTTTTTTTGATCATGGCTTTCAGATAGTTCAATAATTTTTAAATTCTCTCTCTTGCATCTATTTTCCAGGTCAGTTGTTTTTCCAATGAGATATTTCACATTGTTTTCTTATTTTTCATTCTTTCGGATTTCTTTTTACAGTGTCTTGATTTCTCATAAAGTCACTTGTTTCTAATTGCTTTATTTTAATTTTTAAGGAAGAATTTTCTTCCGTAATCTTTTGGACTTCCTTTTCCATTTGGTCGATTTTGCTTTTTAGGACATTTTTCTCATTGGCTTTTTGGATCTCTTTTGCCATTTGTGTTAGGCTATTTTTTAAGGTGTTATTTTTGTCAGTATTTTTGGGGTCTCCTTTAGCAAGCTATTGACTTGCTTTTCATGATTTTCTTTCATCACTCTCATTTCTCTTCCCAGTTTTTCCTCTACTTCTCTTACTTGCTTCTCAAAATCCCTTTCGAGCTCTTCCTTGGCCTGGGACCAATTCATATTTTTCTTGGAGGCTTTGGATGTAGGAGCTTTGACTTTGTTGTCTTCTTCTGGTTGTATATTTTTATCTTCTTTGTCACCAAAGTAAGATAATATAGTCTGACTCTTTTTGCGCTGCTTACTCATGATCCTGGCCAATTACTTGAGTCTTAAACTCTTTGTTAAGGTAAAAGTCTGCTTCCAATGTGGAGACTGTAGTGTCCCAAGCTTTGGAGGTTTTGTGCAGCTGTTTTCAGAGATACTTCTAGGGACTTGTAAATTTTCAGTTCTTCCAAGGTGCGATAAGGGGTGAGGTGCTTCCTCTCTACCGCCAAAACAAGCTCCACCATGCCAGTTCTCCTCCTCACCCTAGGACCACCCCTCGGAACTGTGACCCAGATCCAGGCAGGGGCAAAGCAAGAGATTCCTGCCTCATCACTGGCAAAGAGATCCCTGTAATCCCCCTCTGATCAGCCACTCAATTTCCCCTCTGTCTGTGGGTCAGAAGCTCAGGAGGCAGCCACTGCCTAGGACCGCGCTCGGCACTTGTGACTCAGACCTCACTTCTAACTCTCCCCACAGTCACAGACTTTTCCCACTGACCTTCCAAGTTGTCTTTGGTGTCCATGGGTTGAAAAGTCTGGAACTACCATAGCTACCTGTGATTCAGGCCTCTGAGGTCTGCTCCAGGTTTTCTGTGGCCTGTGTGCCCATGCCAAACTGCAGTCCTCTCCCAGCCGAGAGCGATATACCTTTCTGATCAACCATCCAGGTTGTCTTGGGCTGGAAATTTGTGTCCCTCTGCTTTAGAATTTGTTTAGAGACATTTTTACAGGTATTTGGAGGTGTTTGGGGGAGTGCTCAAGCAAGTCACTGCTTTCACTCTGCCATCTTGGCTCCCCCACTCAGCTTCCTTATTTTAGAGATGAGGAAGTTAAGTCTCTGAAAGGAATGAAAGACTTTCTTTCCCAATGTCAGACAGCTAGTTAGTAGCAGAGGTAGGAGTAAAACCCGTGTCTCTTCTTTCTCAATAGAATGTTCTTCACACTTTGCCTCAAAACAGAGAAGAGATGGCAAAAAGACAAAGGAGGTTCTGGTAAAAACCAGGGATCAAATATTATGATCTAGACTATAATAATGACCTAATCTTTCTTCTGTTAGAATGTAAGGAACTTATCATTCCAGAACTTAAGCAACAAATCACAAATTTTTAGCACTGAAGTTCCGTTAGGGAAATTGATAAAAATCTAAATGTCACCACCACCACTAAAAACAACAACAAAAACTCTAAACCCTATTACTAAAACAATTCTCTCCTTTCAGTTACTTCTGTTACTCAACAAAATTAATTGAACAAATATTTATTAAGCACCCCCTGTGTGCACAGCATAGTGTCAGTCAAAATTAAAAAATTTAGACAAGATATGGTTCCTTCCTGAATAAAGCATATTAACTTAATAAGCATGCACAATAATCATATAATCCTTTTACCAGAGGTTCTCATGCCTCAATGAGTTCAAGGTTTTAATGGAGTAGTGCGGGGTAGATTTCAAGTTCCACTGGATTGTTGCTCCTACTATAAAAATTTGAATATCAGGACCTGAATATCAATATCAGAATGCTAACAACAATCTAGCTAGCCAATATTCAGTACAGAAAAATTGAAGAAAATAAAACTGATCCCAAGATAGAATCTTTCAAAAATGGACATTGTCCAAGGTACATTTCAATATACAACACCAAGGCTCTCTCTCAGACAAGGCTGAAAGCTTCTATGGAGGCAAACCTTTCTATGACTTTAGGAGAGAGGATATGTAATCTTTACTACTGGAGAGGAAACTTTTCGAAGCATCTATCCCCTGTCTGGCAATAGGAGGCAGCATTCTCCCTATGTGAGATATCTAAGGATGTACTGTCAAATATAAGGACATCTGGCTGAATCTTTTAAAATTTGTGACTCTTCTTGTATACTTCTGTTCTCCCAAAAGCTTCCTCAGGAGCAAAATCCCTTAGTCTTCAAGGTCAAGAAGAATCCAGTCACCCTTTCCCAGTTTACATATGGCAAAATTTTGATAACATTGCTTTATTATATGAGAAGGCTCCTCTCCCCCAGTCCCACCAGTACAGTCTGCTTGTACTGGAATTAAAATTTGGGAGAAATGTACTTTATGTCTCTTAAGTATCGAATGACAATATATAAAGCAACTAGGTGGGATTCTATCTCTCACCACAGGCGACCTTTGAAGAAGCTATTTATTCTCTTGGTCCTCTGTGACTATTATCTCAGGTAGGCACAATTCCTTTGTAGGGAAGGTGGGAGATCACAATGAGACTAAAACACATTATAAGAGCCTTGGAGGGGTACAAAATGATTTTATATATGGTCTAAAGGAAAAAAAACAAGTTAATGATAGTAGAACTATCATAGTAGAGAGTCAGGAGATTAGAGAAAGTTTTGCCAAAAAGAAGGAATTTAAGTATGCGATTTGAGGGAAGGCAGCTTTATGTAATGGAAAGAGTACTGGATTTAGAACCAGGAATATCTGAGTTTGATTCCAACCACAAATACTAGCTGTATTATATTGAAGCCACTTTATTTAATTTTGCTCAATTTAAGGACTGAGTAGGAGGACTCTGGTGTTTGGGATTAAGGATTTTTGTTGGATATTATGAGGCCTTGTTGTTGTTTGTCCTTACACTCTAAAGCAGGGTTTTTTTGGGGGTGGGGAATTATTATTTTTTAAATGTTATTCAAATGTTATTCAAAATTCATTTAAAAATTTTTGAGTTCCAAATTCCTTCCAGCACCTCCTCTACCCATTGAGAAGGCAAGTAATGATACCCATTATATATGTGAAGTCAGGCAAAATGTATTTCCATATTAGCCAAGTTGAAGAAAAAGGGAAAGAAAATTACAAAAAGTGAAAACAATGAAAAAAAAACATATGCTTCAATATGTCCTCAGGGCCTATCAGTTCTCTCTTTCTGGAAGTGGAGGCAGTGTTCATCATAAGTCCTTTGAAATTGTTGTGGATCATTGTCTTGATCAGAGTAACTAAGTCTTTGATCATAGTTACAATATTGTAAAGCAGGGACTTTTACCTTATTTTTTTGTGTCCTAGACCTCTCTGGAAGTCTTGTAAAACCTATAGACCCATACTCAGAATAATACCTTTAAATGTTTAAAATAAAATACATAAAATTACATGCAAAAAAAAAGCACACAGAAAAGAATTATACATGAAGAGAAGATGTGGATTTGCTGCAATCTGTACTAGTGGGAGGAGTATAAACACCAGTGAAGTCTCAGAGGCATTTGAGGTACACTGTATCACAAAATCCCATGAGGACAGGGAGCATATTTTACCTTTATACTCCCTTTAGTGCCTACCACAGGGTTTTGCATATAACAGTCCTTTCATAAATGTTTGTTGAATTGTTAAACTGGAAGGTTACTAAAGCCTTGGAGGCTGGCAAAAACCAGAAGAGAGGGCATCCCTGGAAAGAAAAACATAGGGTAAGCAGACATACTATGGGGAAAAAGAGAATGGGATGCTGTTGTCCCACAGTAGTGATAAAAATGTTGACAGGATTATACTAGGTCATCAAAACCATGATTTGTTTTTGTTTTTTGGGTTTTTTTTTTTGATAATGTTTGCCTCAGCCAAAATAACAAGTGCTAAGAGGAAATAGAGGCTCATCTAGGGGTGAAAGGGGCAGCTGGTTTATGGTGCACAATACCAGCACAGGGTTATTTTTGAAAAAGAGGGGGAGGGAAGTTGCCATCAAAGTCTGTGTAGTTCTTTTTAGTCAAAGGATGTACTTGAACAATGAGCATCTGACTGTAACACTGTCATAGCTCCCACTGTGTCTTAAACCAATCTAAGCAATTATTCTGCCCATGAAGATGAAACTTTTTCAAAGAGAGTTCTGAGCAGCTACAAAGCAACCAGAGATGCCCACAGACCCCTAATGCTTTCTGCAGCCATACCTCCCTGAAGAGGAAATTTAAAAAAGAAAAAGAAAGAGAGGGGAAAAAAAAGGAAATCCTGTTAGTAAGTAAGACTAATGTACTTGAAAAGTCAATGCCATTTGAAGTTTCCCAGAATTATGGACATGAAACGTCCATGTGTGACTCCAGATGGGAAATAGGATGGGCTCAGATGCAGCTGTATTTGGGATTTCTATGGAAAGACAGCTGCCATTCTCTTCATTTGTTAAGGGGTGAGAAATCAAACAATAAAAAGTATGTTTAATACTTGAGTGCCCTCCCCCTACCGAGGAGAAAAAAATTGTCCATGTATGTCTTGAAGTGTTAGCAATGGTCTTGAAAATTAGACACAAATTCTTAACTTTACCATCATATATATATTATGTATATATATATATTTAAGAAAATATTGTATTTCTATTATCACACCCAATTAAGTCTAGTTTAAAAGATATTTTTCTAAATTTATAGATGAATAATAGTCCTCTTGAATTCCATTTAATAAATATATTTTAAAAACCTAAAAAAAAGTTTCCTCATCTGTAAAATTATGATAATAAAACACACATATCAAAAGGGTTATTATGAAGACCAGATAAGGAAATATGTGTAAAGCATTTTACAAATGTAAAGTGCTATACAAAAGTTATTTTATTATTGTTATTATTGTTGTTTTTGTCAGCAAAGAGGAGAAGAGCTGGTTTTCTAAGAATCAGGAATGTTATGAGAAAATACAGCAATGAGGAGGCATTGGACATGTTTGGGGGAATTACAAAATAATTCATTTGGCTAATACTGTCAAGGGTCTTTCAAACCAAGGGACAATTTTAAGGGAACATGATGAGCAAAGGGAGGATTTTTAATAGTGTTTTTTTTCCAATTAACCCCATCTTTGATTAATGTTGCTACTTTTTTTCTTGTAAATGGAGGCAAGAATCCCAGGAAAATGAAGAAGACTCCTTTCTTACATAGGTAGGAAGAAATTGAGCTTGATCAGAGGCTCTTTTTTTATTTCTTTGTTTTAGGGCAGTGGCTCCATTTGAGGTATGGAGCACACCTTTATGTGTTTACATGTTCTATCAATCCCTTCCTGTGACCTTTGGAATGTGAGCCCTTTGAAGACCAGGAATTCTTTTTCCTCATATCACTAGCATGGGGACTTAAATATTAATTTCTTTTAGGAAATCTTTATTAAAAACCTATAAATAATACTGGTCTGTGGGTACATATTCCTAAAAGAACACATTCCCATTTTCCTATGTATTTATATATACACTTGCATATTTTAATTGAGACTATAATTTCCAGGCAGAGGCAACACTATGCATATTTTGCTAGATTTATGTAAATTATTTTGTTATTAAAAAGAGATATATTTCAGGACAGTACACATTGCCTTATGCAATATCCACTAAACCATGAAATGTAAAAATGCACCTGATGATTCAAAATCTGATTATTTCATATTTTTTCATATTTCAAAGATATTAATTCTCATTATCAGGACATATGTTACAGTTTTTTGCTCAGGCTTCCTACTTATTATTTTGAACACAAGTATGTTTTTATTTCTTTTCATTTCTCAGCTGCATGGTCCTTGGGGATTTAAAAACCTGAAGCCATTTAGGGCAATGCTGAGAATGCTTTCATGCTTAACACTTTCTTAGTACTCATCATGTTGGAGGTTCTCGAGAACCTTAAATCACCACATTCTAGAAGCACTGGTGACTTTTCCTGATAATCCCACTTAGTAAGAAAGCACTGCTAATGAGATTACTACCTGGGATCTGAATCTCATATGTGTGATTTAGTTTTTCAGTCCCCTGGGTACATCACATTGCTAACTTTTCCTGTCTGAGCTATCAATGGGTGCCATTCATCACAAGACAGAAAATGGAAGAACAAATGCATGATAGCAATTTGGGAAACAATTGAAATATAGTAGCATGGAGTGTTGAGCTTGGAGTGAGGAAGGCTCATCTTCCTAAATTCAAATCTAGCCTCAGACATTTATTATCTGTAACCCCTGGCAAGTCACTTAACCCTATTTACCTCAGTTTCTTCATCTGTAAAATGAGCTGGGGAAGCATATGCAAACCATGCCAAGAAAATGGCAAATGGGTAATGAAGAGTTGAACACAACTGAAAAATGACTGAATAAAAAAGTTCATTACAGAAAAAAATGATAGACATGAGAAGTTACTAGGACATAAAATGAAATAATTTTTGTTTGTATGTGCATTTGCAAACTATATGTTATACACAGAAACATTCTGAAGCAGCTTGGGAAGGTCTGGGATTAAGTCTTACCTTTGACATACAATGGCCTTGTGACCCTGGGCAAGTCATTTAAACTTTAACCTTTCAGTGCCCTAGGCTACTTTTTTATGTTTAAACTATTTTAATGATATTAAAAATGTATGATTTGGTGATTGCATTAAAATATTTGCAAAGATGTTTATTGTAAAAGATTGCAAGTTGATACACAACATAGTTATAGAGCATTTACTAATGGACTTCTTGATAGATGCCTATCTTCATGCCATGTTATTACACATGATAATTAGGGGAAATATTTTTAAGAAACCACTTTAAAAATGTTATCTGAATTGAAATTAGTGGCAAGTGCTGGCCCAAATGGACTTCCTACACTTTAATTTATAATCTTTGAAAGAACTCAATTGCAATTCCGAGCTTTGGTCAGGGAAATGTGATCTGACCAAACCTGAACAAAGAAAGCAAGAGAAAGAGCAAATGTTTGCTGTGGAGTTTCGCCTCATCCATCAGTTAAAATAGTACTTATTGTTTTGTTCAGTTAAATTACCTCATTGCCAAGAGCCAATTATGCTGTGACTTCAACTTGGCAATTGTTGAGGAGATGAAGCTACACATTGGTCTCTTAGTTTATCGTTGGGCGAAACTGTAGCCAGAATAGCTAAATTATTATTTTGAAACCACTAGTCCCTTAATGAGAGGAGCTAGATTAAATTTTAGCTGTTTATCTTATTTGGTATAAGTTTCCTTACTGGGAGTTCCCTATACCAGTGAAATCATAGACTCCATCCAAAAATAAATTACATGCGTAAATACATACACATATATAAAAAAAACCTATATACATACATATGCAGAAGTATACATGCACGTATGCATGTATAATATCTATGTACAAATGCATATGTATTTATGTAAACATAGGTGACACAGTGAATAGAGTACCTGACCTGAAAGGAAGATCTGAGTTCAAATCCAGCCTTAGACACTTACTAGCTGTGTAAGTTACTTCACCCTGTTGCCTCAGTTTCCTCATCTGTAAATTGAATTGGAGAAGGAAATGACAAACCACTCCAGCATCTTTGCCAAGGAAACTCCAAATTGTGTCACAAAAAGTTTGATATGACTGAAATGACTGAACAATAACATGAATATTTATATTCAGAATATTTTTCAAAATATGCATATATGTAGATCTAATATTTTCATGTAAAAACTCAACCTATAATTTCTTTGGTACATGGTACTCCCAAAGAGAGAGTTTCTTCTATCAGTGAAAATCAGGACCTGCTCTCTCTAAAAATCTCAAAGAGTCATCTGGGGCACTGAGAATAGCATGGCACGGGAGTAAAGTTAGTTCTAGTTAAAATAGGAACTGAACTTCAGCCTGCCTATACTTGAGTTTTCTCCAAGTAGCAATGATGTGTTTACTTTATTTCTTCCAAATTCTGTCTTGTGACTAAAGGCAACCATTGGTAGTAATTATCTTTTACAAATTAGGTGCAAGAGGAAGAACCTATACAGGGGGATTAGATGGGGGAAGGGCTGTTAATTCTGGAAACCTATTTTCATCTAAAATGGATCTAAGAGGAGAAAATACATATATATTTAGAAGAGTATAAAAGGCTCATAAATTTAGAAATTTATATAAAAATCTTATAAATTTAGAAAGAAATAAAACCCTAAGGGGATAGAGGGGGGATGTTAAAGGAGGAATCTTTAGAGGGGAGGGTGAAGAAATAGGTTAAAAGGTGGATATAAGAAGGGGTTTAGATTTAGAGGAATGAGAGGATAAGGGAGGGATTGCTGGAGTGTGAGTAGGTTAAGCAATAGGAGGGTAAGATAGCTGGTAGAAGTAAAGTAGAGGAGTTAGCAGGGACAGGAAAAAAGATATGCACAAACATAAACACAAAGATTAGGAGTAGAACCTCATAGGGAAATATTTGTTTAAAAATGTATGTATGCATGTATATATGTATGTATGTGTATGTATGCATGTAAATGTGTATGTATATATCAATACCTTTATATAAATATATCCAGGCTCACTTGTAGCCTTGATGTGGTGGTTGGGGGGGGGGGGTTAGAGAGAAAAAAGAACAAAGTAAAAAGTATACAGCAGAGGACAAAAGAAAACCTACAAAACAAAGATAGATGGCTTTCAACATAACACACAGTATCTGATATATAGACTTTCTTGAAATGAAAAAAATACTGCTTTATATTTTGAAACCTTTCCTATGTTCTGCTGTGCACATGACATGATTTATTCTTTTCTCTTATTTTATATTTAAGATTATAATGTTTCTTTTTCTTTTCTTATTATGTATCTGTTTGTCTTTAAAAAAAAGAAAGAAAAAAGAAAGTAATTTGGATTCCCAGAGGCAGAAATGAGGCAGAAATGTCCCAGAAATACTTGATTATATTTGAAAAGGTATAGAGGCAAGAAATTTCATGAAGAGGGAACAACAAATTGACCAGTTTGACTAGAAGGGAGAAAGCATGTGTGAGGAGGGGTGAATATCATCACAACTCTAATTAATGTATTCTAGGGAGGTCTAGACATCTCAATGGAATGAATCAACAGTTTGGATTAGAAATTTTTCTACAACTTCAACATAATATGTGAATAAGCCCTTAATAAATTTAAAATCATTGTAGTGTTTAGTTAATTGTATGAAGGCAGATGATGCCACACAGGAAATGTCACGTGATTGTATGAATCAGACACACCTCTGGCCCCTATACAATCTCCAGTCAAGTAGTGATCCAGTGCAGTGATAGAAGATTTAAAATTCAAGGACTCAGGGTTACATTTCCAGAGTTGAAACCAAGCTTCTTAGAAGGATTTACTCTTAGGAAGCAGGAGAGGATGAAGGGAAGAGTTTATCTTCCATCTCCCTCCCTTTTGGCCATCATTGGAGAGGCCTGATCAGTGTCAGAAAGTGTATTTAACTGCAATAGAGTGGCACAGTGAAGAAATATTAATGTAGAAAAACAGTCACCCAGCTTTAAGGAGCATGCCTTGTTACAAAAAAAAATAATGCCAATGATGAACTCAAGAAATAAATTTTAGGCCAGAAAGTTTAGAAGCTACCTCTTTGTCATATGTATATCCTACAAGTACAATTAAATATCAATGTACCTGAAGCAATTGTTCCTTTGGACTTGTATGTACTTGTGGGAGACACTACCCCAGGTTTTCAGGGGGAATTTTTGTTCCAGTTATTCTTATTATATCACCTTAGTAAACACCTCTTCTAAATGCTATTTATTTTTGACTGGTTGATTATTAATGTTAAATGAAGTGGTGAGTGCTTGGAAAAGGCAATATTAGAGTTAAGGTTAAGTCTGAGAACTCGGACTAGTAAATTCTGTATCAACAACTTGGCCACATCTTGTTCCAGGGCCTCCTGCATGCACACCAGGACACTTCTTCCCTCTTCACCCCCTGCCCTCACTCCGAATGGATAATTTAGTGCAGTTTAATAAGCTGCAGAATAGCAAGAAGCACAAGATGAAAGAATGTCCAAATTAAAGCACAAATTCAAATAAAATGTCCTTTTTTTCTGAGTATTCTGAGATACCAAGGCCAAATTCCCCTTATTTTTTCCATATTATCAAATTCTATTTCCTTTAATTTAGCCTACTCATATGCATTGGCACTCTTTTTATTTCCTGCTTAAGGAGCTATTTCCACATCCGCAGAAATTCAACTTAAAGCCATTCCTGCAGCTGTAGAGCTGGTTATAGGTCAATTACCCTCAATTATGGTTCTTACCTCCCCTGGGACAGAGGTGCTGAAGTTTCTTTGGCTTGCGGGGGAAATTCTCCTGGCCTCTGACCTGATTCAATCCACATAATAAAAGGAAATTTCTGCTTCTCTGTGCCTTAAAGTTTCTCCTAAACTTTACTAGAAGTAGATTTCCTAACATAGTTGGGATGCTAACAGTGATATCCTTCCCTGGTTTCTGTTTTTAACTTCCAACTCCAAATTACCAACCACCCATGAAAGAGAAAACTTGCCAAATGAAGTGTAGGGAATCCCTTTGAAGGATTTTTAGCTGAAAAGAACCTTAATGGTACAGCTGTACACTGTCTACCATCTTCTCCCCCCATCCCACAATTTTACAGAGGAAGAAAATGACATATAGAGACCTTAACTAAATTGTCCAAGGTTACAGAAGAAATAAAGTCAAGAGCTGAGATTTGAACCCAGGGCCTATGACTTCAAATCCACAGTTCTTTTCAACACACATGTTTGTCTTCTTTCTCTAAAATACAGCCTCAGACAAAGTAAAAACTGGGAAAGACCTTAATTTAGAAAGACCAAGATCATCCTGGCCACTCAAGATCATCCTGGATCATCACCAGTTAGCTGACTACTTTGTACAGCTCTTCCTCACTTAAATCAAAACATTCCTATGCAAGTGAATGCATCATTCTTGTGATGTCATTGGCCCTCTTCAAGGAGAAAGGTTGAACAACACGGATAAGGATGGCATTGTAGCTATGCATCTGTCATGTGTCCCTACTTTTTTACTTCTTGACTGATATCTCAACTTTCTTTCACCATAGCAGGGAAACAAACAAATAAACAAACAAAAACACATGCCACAATCTGTAAGTCATTCTGCTTTGGGATCACCCAATCCATTAAAGTTAACCAAGATAAGTCACTTCACTTTGAAGTACATTCACTCCCACATGTTGTGTTATTCTGTGCCAAAGACATATGAAAATTACTGATCCATTCAGCCCTGGTGTTCATACTACTTCTGCTAAGTGGGGGAGCTCTGAGATTTGTTAAATTATTAGTCTTATCCAATGGAAGAATATCCAACTTGACTGGGAGCCAAGATGGAGTAAGAGTAAGCCACTTTTACCATCCCTTATTAACCTCTGAAAGCCCAGAAAATATCACCACAGGAAAAACCCTGAAACAGTTCAATCAGCAGAATGATGGAATGCAGCTGTCCTATAGCCCAGAAAGCTTGAGGGATACAGGAAAGGTCCCTCTTGTCCTGGCAGAGAGGGAGCAGTACAGAATTGGAGACATCCCACCAAGGTAACAGAAAGGCCCACCTCAGCATACCAGGGGGATATCCTGAACCTCAAGTTGTGGAGCAGGCAAGCACCAACACCAGGACCCCTGAGTGCCTCAGTACAGGCAGGGGAACCAGTGGAAACCAGCTCAGAAAACCACCACCTGCCAAGGCATTCTCCAGCAGCTAAGTCTTCCAGTGCCTCATCAAAACTCTAAGAAGCACAACTCCAAGAGAGAAAGACCCAGGTGGAGAAGTATCGTGCAACAGCTAAGGATTCATCTGCAAGGAGCTGCAGAAAGTGAAAGAAAAGGCATGGGTGAGCAGGTAACCTCCAGGGGCCAGACTATCTAATCCTACCCCTACAGCTCCAGTGCTTTTGCTTCCAGCACAATACCAGATAAGCTGCCAGAACCCTACAGACTCCACCTGTGAGCATCAGAAGCCCCAACATGCAAAGCCAGTGACCAGGCCCCAGGCTCTCAACATAAAAAACTAGAGTCAGTGTCCACTGCTCCCCAGCAGGAGAGGTCATTTTTTTTAAAGGCCAGGAAATAAACAAACACCATGAACAAAATAAAAACATATCATAGAGTCTTATTATGGGACAGTGATCAAGGTAGAAATTATGAAGAGGACAACATTGTCAACAAACCCACATCTGCAACCTCAAAAGGGAATATGAACTGGTCTGAAGCCTGAAAAGCCTTCTTAGAAGAGCTCAAGAAGGTTTTTAAAAGTCAAATAAGAGAGGTAGGAAAAAATTGGGAAAACAAATGAGAGGTATACAAGAGAGTCAATAGCTAGGAAAAGGAAGCACAAAAATTAACTGTAGAAAACAAGTACTTAAAAATACAATTGGCCAACTGGGAAAAAAAGTACACTAAAGAAAAGAAGTTCCTAAACAATACAGTTGGCCAAATGGGAAAAAAAATTGAAAAAAACAACTCCTTAAAAAGCAGAATTGGTCAAACTGAAAAGGAGGAACAAAACTCACTGAGGAGAAGAACTGCTTAAAAAGTAAAATGGACCAAATGGATAAGAAGGTAGAAAATCTAATAGAAGAAAACAATTTGTTAAAATTTAGAAGTGGGCAAATAAGAGCTAATGGCTGTATGAGAGAGTGAAAATCAGTCAAATAGAAACAAAAGAATAAAAAAATAGATGAACACATGAAATACCTCATTGGTAAAATAACTGACCTGGAAAATAAATCCAGGAGAGACAATTTAAAAATTATTGGTCTACCTGAAAACCACAATGAAAAAAAAAAGTCTGGCCAGTATCTTTCAGGAAATCATCAAGGAAAAACTGACCTGAGATCCTAGAACCAGAAAGTAAAATAATCATCAAAAGAATTCACCAATCACCTGAAAAAGATGCCAAATTGAAAATGCCAAGGAATATAGTCATCTAATTCTAAAATTGCCAGGTCAAAGAGAAAATGCTGCAAGCAGCCAGAAAGAAACAATTTAAATATCATGGAACCACAGTCAGAATTACACAGGACCTTGCAGCTTCTACATTAGAAAGATCATAGGGTATAGAATATGATGTTATGTATGGCAAAGGAGCTTGGATTACAACCAAGAATCAACTGCCCAGTAAAAACGAGCATAGTCTTTCAGGGGAGGAGATGGATATTGAACAAAATAAGGGACGTCCAAACCTTCCTGATAAAAAGACCAGAGCTCAATAGAAAATTTGACCTTCAAGTATAAGACTCAAGAGAGACATAAAAAGGTAAAGAGGACAGAAAAAAATGTTATTAATAAGGGCAAACTGTTTACATCCTACAAGGAAAGATGACATTTCTAACACTCAAAAACTGTTATTAAAATTTTGAAAGGAACATACAGAGACAGAAGGGGTGTTTATAAGTTGACTTTGATGTAATGATAAAAAGTCTAAGTAAGTGGGTTCTAAGAAAGTGTATTATTCAGATCTAATTAAATGATTATACTGGGAGAAAAGGAAAGGATGATATGGACAAGGGTAAGTTATATTGCAGGAAATGGCACAAAAACCTATTACATTAGAGGGAAAGAAGGGAGGGAGATGAACATTTTTTTAATCTTACTCTCATCTGATTTGGCTCAAGGAGAGAATAACATAATCAGGTAGGTTTGGAAATCTAACTTGCCTTATAGGCAGTAGGAGGTAAAACGAGAAAGAAAAGGGAGGGATGATAGAGGGAAGAGAAGAAGTAGTGAGGCTAAAGGGGAAGACAATAGAAGGGAAGGAAGGCTGAGGGAGGCAGTGGTCAAAAGCAAAACACTAGTGAGGAGGGAAAGGGAGAAAGGAGAAAGAAAAGCAGAAACAGGGGGAAAATTGGATGGAAAGGAAGATACAGATAGTAATCATAAATGTAAATGTGAATGGTATGTACTCTCCCATAAGAAGTCAGCAGATAGCAGAATGGATTAAAAACCACAATCTTACAAAATATTGTTTACAGGAAACACATTTGAAAAACAGGGGAACACACAGGGTCAAGGTAAAAGGCTGGAATAAGATATATTATGCTCCAGCTGAAGTTAAAAAAGCAAGGGTAGCAAACCTGATTTCAGACAAAGGAAAAGCAAAAAAAAATATGTCTTATTAAAAAAGATAAGGAAGGAAAGAGTTTACATCCTGCTAAAAGGCACCATAGACAATTTAGTAATATCATTACTAAACATATATGCACCAAGTGGCATAGCATCCACATTCTTAGAGGAGAAGTTCAGGGATTTATAGGAAGAAATAGGCAGCAAACCTATACTAGTGGGGGATCTCAACCCCCCTCTCTGAATTAGATAAATCTTACCACAACAGAAACAAAAAAGAAGTTAAGGAGGTGAAGAGAATTTTAGAAAAGTTAGCTATGGTACACCTTTGGACAAAATTGAATGGGAATAGAAAGGAATGTACTTTTTTCTTGGTGGTACATGGCACATACACAAAAATTGACCATGTACTAAAGCATAGAAATCTCACAATCCAATCCAGAAAGGCATAAATATTAAAAGCATCTTTTTAAAGATCATGATGCAATAAAATTTTATGTAATAAAGGGCCATGAAAACATAGACTAAAAATTAGTTAGAAACTAAATAATTTAAAGCTAAAAAATGTATAGGTCAAATAACAAATCATAGAAACAATCAATAACTTCATTAAAGAGAATGACAGTAATGAGGCAACATACCAAAACTTATGGGATGCAGTGAAAGCAGTTCTTAGGGGAAGTTTTATATCTACAAATGCCTTCATGAATAAAATAGAGAAAGAGGTGATCAATCAATTGGGCATGCAAATAACAAAAAAAAAACATAGAAAATTAACAAATTAAAAGTTCTTAATTAAATACCAAATTAGAAATATTAAAAACCAAAGGAGAGATTAATAAAATTGAAATTAAGAAAACTATCAAACTAATACATATAACTAAATGCTGGTTTTATGAGAAGACAAATAAAATAGATAAATATTTGGTTAATTTAATTTAAAAAAAGAAAGAAGAAAAGAAAATTACCAGTATTAAAAATGAAAATGGTGAATCCACCACCAAAGAAGAGGAAATTAAAACTATAATTAGGAACCACTTTGCCCAACTATATGCCAATAAATTTGACAATGTTAGTGAAGTGGGTGAATATTTACAAAAATATACATTGTCCACATTAACAGAAGAGGAAGTAAAATACTTAAACAACCCCATTTCAGAAAAATAAATTGAAGAAGCCATCAATGAACTCTCTAGGAAAAAATTCTCCAGGGCCAGATGGATTTACAAGTGAATTCCATCAAAAATTTAAAGGACAACTAAGTCCAATACTATATCGACTATTTGGGAAAATAGGTGAAGAAGTAGTCTTACAAAATTCTTTTTATTATGCAAATATGGTGCTGATACCTAAACAAGGAAGAGTCAAAACAGAGAAGGAAAATTATAGACCAATTAACCTAATGAATATAGATGCAAAAATTTTAAATAAAATATTAACAAATAGATTATGGTAACTTTTCACAAGAATAATACAGTATGACCAGGTAGCATTTATACCAGGAATGTAGATCTGGTTCAATATTAGGAAAACTATCTGCATAATTGATCATATCAACAACAAAAGTAACAGAAACCACATGATCATCTCAATAGAAGCAGAAAAAACTTTAGACAAAATACAGTACTCATTCCTATTGAAACACTAGAGAGCATAGTAATAAATGGAGTCTTCCTTAAAATAATAAGTAGCATCTACCTAAAACCTTCAGCAAGCATCATATGTAATTAGGACAAGCTAGAAGAATTTCCAATAAGATCAGAGGTGAAACAAGGATGTCCGTTATCACCACTGTTGTTAAATATCATACTGGAAATGTTAGCTTTAGCAATAAGAGAGGAAAAAGAAATTGAAGATATTAGAATAGTCAAAGAAGAAACAAAGCTGTCACTCTTTGCAGATGATATGATGATATACTTAGAGAATCCTAGAGAAACAAGTAAAATAAAACTACTTAAAAATAATAAACAACTTTAGCAAAGTTGCAGGTTATAAAATAAACCCACAAAAATCATCAGCATTTCTATACATTATCAACAAAGCCCAACATCAAGAGATAGAAAGAGAAATTCCATTTAAGCTTACTGTAGATATTATAAAATATTTAAGAGTCTACCTACCGAAACAAACCTAGGAATTATATGAATTAAATACAATTAAAAAACACTTTTCACACAAATAAAGTTAGTTCTGAATAATTTGAAAAACATCAGTTGCTCATGAGTAAACCAAGCTAATATAATATAAATGAAATTGTACCTAAGCTAATTTTATTATACAGTGCTATACCAGTCAAACTACCAAAAATTAATTTATTGAGTTAGAAAAAATAATTACAATATTCATTTGGAAGAACAAAAGTTCCAGAATATCAAGAGAACTAATGAAAAGAAATGCAGGGGAAAGCAGCCTAGCTATTTCACATCTTAAAGCAGCAATCATCAAAACTACTTGGTACTGGCTAAAAAATGGTGTGGTGGGTCAGTGGAATAGGTTGCTATGCAAGGCACAGTAGTCAATGACTATAGCAATCTACTGTTTGATAAACTCAAATACCCCAGTTTCTGGGATGAGAACTCACTATTTGACAAAAACTGCTGGGAAAAATGGAAAAAGGGTATGTCAGAAACTAGGCGTAGATCAAAATCTCACACCATATACCAAATATAACCAAAATTGGTTCATGATTTAGATATAAAGGCTGATACTGTAAGCAAACTGGGAGAGCAAGGAATAGCTTACCTATCAGATTTATGGAGAACAGAAGAATTCATGACCAAACAGGAGATAGAGAACATTATGAAATGTAAAATGGGCAATTTTGATTACATTCAATTGAAAAGTTTTTGTACAAAGAAAGCCAATGCAAACAAGATTAGAAGGGAAACAAAAAGGTGAGAAACAAGTTTCACAGCCAGTGTCTCTGAGAAAGGCCTCAGTTCTCAAATATATAGAGAACTGAGTCATATTTATAAGAATACACATTGTTCCCCAATTGATCAATGGCCAAATGATATGAGTATGTATCTTTCACATGAAGAAATTAAAATTATCTATAGTCATATGAAAAAAAATTCTCTAAATCACTATTGATTACAGAATTGCAAATTAAAACAATTCTAAGGTACCACATTACACCTATTAGATTGTCCACCATGACAATACAAGAAAATGATAAATGTTGGGGCAGTGGGAAAATTGGAACACTAATTCAATTGTTGGTGGAGTTGTGAAATGATCCAATCATTTTGGAGAGCAATTTAGAACTATGCCCAACAGACTATAAAAATGTGTATACCCTTTGACCCAGTGATATCACTTCTGTGTCTGTAACCCAAAGAGATAATAAAAATGGGAAAAGAACTACATGTTAAAAAATATTTATAACAGCTCTTTTTGTGATGGCCAAGAATTTCAAAATGAGGGGATGCCTATCAATTGGGGAATGGTTGAACAAGTTATGGTATATGAATGTAATGGAATACTATTATTTCATAAGAAATGATGAGCAGGCAGACTTCAGAAAAACCTGGAAAGTCTTACATAATCTGATGCTGAGTGAAGTGAGCAGAACCAGGAGAACAATGTATACTGTAACAGCATCATTGCGCGAAGACCAAATTTGATAGACTTAATTCCTCTAAAAAATGCAGTGATCTAAAATAACTTAAAAGATTCATGATGGAAAATGCTATTCACTTCCAAAGAAAGAACTAGTGTCTGAATGCAGATTGAAGTATGCTATTTTCTCTTTTTAAAATTTTTTTCTTATCTTATTTTTTTCCCCTTTGATTCTAATTCTTTACAACATGGATAATTTGATAATATGTTTAATATGATTGTGCATGTGTAGCCTATATCAGACTGCATGCCTACTTGGGGAGGGGTAGAAAATTTAGAACTCAAAATCTTAATAGAAATGAATGTTGAAAACTAAAAACAATTAAATAAATAAAAGAAAAGGAGATCAGAGTAAGAATTAGGAGGCCCATATTTGAATCCTGTTTATGACACATAACTTGCATAGTCTACGTCCAATTCCTTTAAACTATTTGAGTTAGCTTCTTTATTGTTAAAATAGGGACAATAATAATTACATTACCCAATTACTTTGTAAACTTCTAAAAATAGTTCCATTAATTTTGATTTTTTTGAGAGCTACCACCTGACTGATCTTTCAGTGTTTGCTATGAACTCAGATGAATTACTCTTCTGTCTCTTACTTTTTAAAGAGGAAAAGTGACAAAATTTTAAAAAAAGACAACTCCAAAAAAGAGATATGAGAAGACACCTTTGCCCTAACTTTATTCTTTAGCAGAAGTGGGGGTACAGTATATAAAATAAAAACTACAGAGGATACTATGTAAAATGTCAGAGTGTGTTTTTAATGTATTCATCATTTATTTCTTCATTTTTTCCCCTTCTTTGTAAGTAAAAAGTCCTTGTTATAAGATGTAGTTTCTTTGTTATAAAAGCTTGGATGAAAGGGGTATAAGGAAAATGTCAACAATGCAAAAACAAAAGATAATAATAAAATCTATTTAAAAATAGAGAAAAATATTTAAACCCCTTCTCATGACAAGTACGTAGCTGTTTGGTGTTGTGAAAATGAAATTAAGAAGCTGTCACCATGGTCAAGTTATATAATTCTTGAGAGTCTATTTCTCATTCGCAAAACCGGGGCAAAATATAGCACCTACCTCCTAGGATTATTTTGAGGATTGAGTAAAATCATGTGTATAAAAGTCAACTATATTAACACTTGATTTCTTCCTTCTGAGAAGAAGGAATTTCATCTTTCCCTAACCTGCCTCAATACTCCCTGATCCCTTTACACATGTTATGCATGTTTGGCTCCTGCACTTTTTCTGTCCACATGTGTAATTTATGTAGCCTACTTGAAAACAGCTGGTGATTCTGTGATCTGCAGGAATCAATCTTTCCTCATATCTTGTTTAGCATTATCTAAAATTGCTCAGAGATGAACATTTCCATACATATTAAAGCCTCAGCAGGAAGAGGAAGTGTCCAGCCACAGAAAATAGGCATCCTCTTCTTGGTGGGCAGGTTCTACTTCAAACAGTGATACAAAGAAAATACACATCTAATACAAAACCTAGCAGGGGCCTGAAGAAAACCAAGACCAAAAATATGAGAAAAATCCATGTGGAAAACTCAGACTGAATTATCTTGGATTCCTGAACTTTGTAGTCAGAGCGAACATACATTTTTGTGTCCCTTCCCAAACCAAACCAGTCTTATTTTTGTTATTAACTCTGTTTCTGTGCACAATCAGATTTCCTATCTCTAGCCCAATATTCTTTGTTACTGACAGTGCCTTACTGTCAAATTCTTTTGGCACCTCCCTGTACTGGAATCTCACAGCTGTGATCTTTCCACATTTCCAAACTCAGCTTTTCATTATCTTTTTTTATTCCTTTATCTTGAATTCTATTCAAATCTCAAATATTTAATTTTTATTGCTGCTTATTTTTAAGCTCCATGGATCTCAGTTTCCTTAAGTATAAGGTAAAGGGGTTGTACAAGGCTTTTATAGTGTTTTGTAGGCCTATCCCCTTATCCTAATTCTAAGATTCTATGACCTTCATCTAGTAGAGAATATTATTCCTTCAGTAGAAACAAGTTATGATGACAAAATGGTATCATTTCATACTTCATTCCATTGAGCCCTCAAGGTCATAATAAGTACTGAATCAGAATCCTCCTTTGATCTACCTTTGTCATGACTTATTTTATAATATATTACTAAAATCCTATAATAAAACTAGCTATTCAGGTTATTTTGCAGTAGTTAATACAATCACAAATCATTAGGAAAAACAAGTTCCTGTAATGATGTCAATAAAACATTGAATAAAAAGTTAGCAGTACTTACTGAATATTTGTAACTTGTATTTGTGATTAAAAAGTGCAATCCAATTAATGATATTTACTTCAACACTTTTTACCTGTGTGTGAGCCTCCGCTGACTAATACAAATTGCCATCTGAGGACCCCGGGCAATGCAAATTTTATGGTGGCTACACTTCATCTTTAAGCATGGATCATTAGCCGGGTCTAGAGCTAAAAAAAATGTAGAAAACACATTAATACTAGTAATATATTTATTTTAAATGATTAGCTCATTTCTAATGCAATTAAATCCCTTAAATATTTAAATCAGGTCCCACTGATAGTGCACAGCACTATGCTAGGAGCTGAGGTAGATACAAAGTCAATCTCAGACCTCATGAAAAATATACTCTAGGATAAAGATATCATATATAAATAGATAATTAAAATACAATTATCAAACTTAACAACAATTTCATTTTAAAATTCACCTACTTTTTGTCCACAGGTGTTCATTGTCAACCACCTTCCTTTCCTGAAAGAGAATTAATGCCACTGCCAACAGAACTGAGAGCTACTGCTTGACTGAAGTTTTGCATCAGCCACTCATTTTACAAATCAAAGCAAATTCCAAATCACCACAATCATAGGATAGAATGAAACTGAGTACTATTCATTGTGTTTAAAGTACAGACAACCAAAGTTTTTTTGTTTAAAAATTAAACAATGATTTGTCCCAAAAGGAATAGGTATTAACTTTCCATATTTTACTGCTATAAAGAGAATTGTACTGAAATTCTCTATACTCCTCATCTTTTGTAAAACTATCCACATGAAAGAAAAGGAAAGACTAATGGCTAATGGGCATACTATACTGACCACATAGATTACCATCAAAAGAACAATATTTGCAATTTTTTCCATATGAAAGATTGGATTTTTTTCAGATCAATAGGAAGGTCAACTAGGCTTGCATATTTCTGCAGTTTTCAAAAATCAAGTTCAGATTTCATTTCACTTACACTCCTGTTATACTTCAAGATGTTGCTGATTGCTTGAGTCACCTTCATTATGTGACTAGTTTAAGAAGTTACTGTCCCTTTGCTAGGGAAACTGGATACAAAGTAAAGATAGATACTTAGATATAGATCAAATAAGATATATAATTTATCTATGTATATGTGACATGTAAGATATCTATATATACACATATATGTATTATGTGTGGATGCATATATACATATATGTGTACATATAAGTGTATGCATATGTGTATATCATTTCCCTAGCAGATCAAATATCTCATAATTCACAGCACACAAATATCTGGGAAAAACAGAAAACTATTTGATAACAAAGAGATTTACAAAAATATTTTGTACCATATACTGTGATCAGCACAAAATAAATATATGACATGAATAGTAGAGGTCACCAATAACCAGATCAAACAAGTTTTGATACTAAGCTTAAAAGGTGAATTTTCAATCAAATAAGAGGTAAAGATAGTCACAAAATATAAAACGGAAAATTGTGATTGAATGAAATTCAATGCAGCAAGGATAAAAAGAGGTCATGAGGGAAGGAATTTTTGCATAAACTTTATAAAAGTCTATGATACGGGTTTAATTTCTTTTTTTTTTAACTGAACTATTAGTTCTATTGGTATAGTGAAGTTCTGGTAAGGAAGTTAGTACTCCAACTTAACTTGTACCTCCTCAACAAATATCATAGAGAATTGCCTACCTCATTTAAAGGTTAAGTGATTTGCACTGGCCTGCGTAGCCAGTATGTTAGAACCAGAGTTTGAACTCAGGTCTTCCTGACACTAAAACTAGCTTTTTTTCCACTCTGCCATGATTTTCCTTTGGGTCTGATATTCAGGATATCAAAACATTAACATAAAATAAATATGATTAAGAGTCACTGCTCTGAAGATAAATGTTCAAAGGATACAAAGTCATAATCCTCAAAAAAATTCCAAACTATTAACAACATATTGTTAATGATTGTTCTAAATTGCTAACATAAAAATGTAAATCGAGACATCTCTGAAGTTTCACTTCATAATCAGCAACTTGGCAGAGATGACAAAAGATGGGTATAGTCAAACTCGGACAGGCTGAAGAATGATTGGCATGTTTACACACTGATGGTAATATTATGAATTGTTCTAACAATTCTAGGAAGCAACAAGAGATTGTGGTTTTATTTTTATGAATGGGGTGACTAAGATGTTTATAACTTTTGACATTGATGTGGTAAAATTGGAACACTAATACCTTATTGGTGGAGTTGTCAACTGACCCAACCCTTCTGGAGAACAATTTGGAACTATGCACAAAGAGCTATAAAAATGTGCATACCCAGTAGGCCCAGTCCTACTTCTAGGACTCTATGCCAAAAAGATCATAAAAATGGGAAAAGGACCCACAGGTACAAAAATATTGATAACAGCTGTTTTATTAGTGGCCAAGAATTGGAAATTGAGGGAATGCCCATAAATTGGTGAATGGGTGAACAAGTTGTGTTATATGGATGTGATGGAATGCTATTTAACTATAAGAAATAATGAGCAAGAAGACTTCATAAAAACCTGGAAATAATTATATGAACTGATACTGGGTGAAGGGAGCAGAACTAGGAGAACAGTGTAAACAGTAACAGTAACATTGTGTGATGACTGATTGATAGACTCAGCTTTTCTCAGCAATATAAGGATCTAAGACAACTCCAAAAGTTGGAAAATGCTATCCACATCCAGAGAAAGAATTATAAAGTCTGAATGCAGATTGAAGCCTACTATTTGCCTTCTCTCTTTTTTTTGTTTTTGTTGTTTTATTTTGTTTTGTTTGGTTTGTTTCTTCTTTCTTCTTGTTCCTCCCATTTGTTCTAATTCTTCTTTACAAAATGCATGATGAGAAAATATGTTTAATAAGAATGTATATGTAGACCCTATATCAGATTGCATGCCATCTTCAGGAAGGAGAGGGGAGGAAGGCAGAGAAAATTTTAAAACTCAAAAGCTTATGTAAGTGAATGTTGAAAACTAAAAATAAATAAATTTGTAAAAAATAATTTTAAAAATCTAAATATTTTGTCAGTAATTGCAATATGCATATAGACCTTGTCAGCAACACTTTTGGACACACCAGAGATAATGGTCATGCAAGGTTTAAATAATATAATAATGTAATACTTGTGACAGAGAGAACACGGGCATTTTCAACATTGCTATCCCATAGGCCTGTAAATTATAGGTATGTTAAGACTCAACTTATATTCTCCTTAAATACAGTTTTTTTAGAAACATTATAGAATTGAAAAAATACTGTTGCAATGTGAAGGACCTAATATCACTGCAATTATTTTGCAACATAATCAAAAAGAATCTATTGTTTTCATAATTTAAGTGTACAACTTGTCTCAGAGACAACTAAGAGTTATGATTACACATTCCTTTTTTTGGTCTTTTTCATTGTACCTGAGTGTTCTTTTTTTAATTGTGAGATAGATACATATATACACAGATACACACACACACATATATACACACACACATACATACATACATACACATATCTTCTTTCTAAAAAGAGTTATAAGGGAAGTTGGAAATCATCTAAACTAGAGGTGTAAAATTTGTAGCCTCCAAATTGAACCAGATTAAAGTGTATTTAGGAAATGTTTAAATAATAAATAAAAATAAAGTATAAATAATGTTAATTTGTGCTTTTCTAAACCAATGTCCCATCAGGGATCACTTCTTATTTGAGTTTGACACCATTGAGATTCTAGTGTTTGGATCTCTACATTTCTTTAGATGTATCTTTTTTTTTATAAATACATATTCAAGAGTTTTGTAGCAATGCTTCTCTCAAAAAAATAAGAAACTATTTGTTATGCCCTTATATGCCAGGCACTGGATTAGATACTAAGGATACAGGTACAGAAACTGGAAAAATCACTATTTACAAGAAGCTAAATTCTACTTGTGGGACACAATTACAATAATTAGTTGTGAGAATGGAGAAAAGAGATGTGTTGGAGATTGACATGGAAAGATTTGACAAATAATTATATTCAATGGCTGAGGGAGAATGAGGAGTATAGAAATCTGCCTAACTTACAAACCTGGGAAAATAGAAGGATATTTGTACATATAAGAGAAATAGGGGAATTTAGAAAAGAGTACATTTAAAAGGAAATATATTGAATTTAATTTAGGACATGATGATCTGAAATGAATCCAGGATATCAAGTTTGAAGTATACAACAGCAACTGATGATGGGTGACTAAAGTTTAGAGAAGCATGGATAAATACATGCAATCATCTTCATAGAAACCATAGTTAAAGCCATGGGAGATGATGAAGTTATCAATAGAAAGTGGAAAAGATGAGAAGAGGGCCTAGGGGAAAAAAAAAACATGAGGAATGTGTGTGTGTTTGTGTGCGTGAGCACCTACTATGTATGATATCACAGATATCTTAAAAGATGTAGCTAGCATGATAAAGGTTTTAAGCCTGTGAAGGATAGTGTGTCTTTATACTACCAAAGTTGACAGAAATGCAAAAACAAATCCACCAGAGACTCTAAATAACCATGTCTGCACAATAGTGGCAGCCTTAGGAATTTTTCTATAATTACAAAAAATACTGTTTTCCAAATTTGTCGAGATGCCTTTCCTGATAGCCAAGTGCAACTAGAAAACAAACAGTCATCCTTGTTGGCAGTCATTCTGGCCTGAAGAAAAGAATAAGATAGCAATATTTTGATTATTTTGAGTTTTTGAGTTTCTTGCTAACTTTCCAGTAGTCCAAGCAAGCATAAAAACAAAAGCAAAAGCAGCAAACAAAATATCACTTATGAAGGTTTATTTTCTCTAACCAATGTAGTATCCTTGCCATGACCACTAAATTACTAATGTAAAATTAATGCCCCATTGAACGTAGTAGCAATAAGGTTAGACATATTCTGAGAAAATTTTGATTCGCATGACAAAAAAAAATTCTGGACAATGCATACACAGAATATTTTGGTGACCAGCATATCTTTCAGGAACATGAACCTTTGCCCAAGGTTTGAATTAGCCATTGTCTTCCTTATCTCATGTTCCTCATCTGAAGCATTCTTATATATGATTTTTACGATTTTGATAAAATAGTTTAGAAAATCATTATGATTAAATTAAATAACAATTAACATTAATATAATGTGTTAAGATTTGCAAAATGTTTTAAAAATATTATCTTATTTTATATTCACAACAATTCACAAACAAAAGGTAGGGATATTATTATTCCCATTTCACAGATGAGGAAACTAGGGCAGGTAGAAGTTAAGTGACTTGCTCAGGTTCACACAGCTAGCACATACCTGAGAGCTAGCATATAACTGAGAGCTAGTATATACCTGAGAGGAGATTTGACTTCATGACTTCATGACCCTAAGTCCAGTTCTCTATCTGCTGCTCCAACTAGAGTTCCAGTTATTATATTTTAAGAATGGAAGACGTTTGATATAAGAAAAAAATGAAATGCTGAATGAATAACTAAGGAAAGCTATATGTAAGAGGATTATTGATTTAAATAAAAGATTTAGAGTTCAAAAGTCATCAAGTCAAAAAGTACGTAGTAAGTACGTAATGTGTTCAGACACTGTGCTAAACACTGGTGATATAAAGGCAGAACTGTTTGGTAGAATTTCATGCTTCTTTTATGTGAAATAATTTTTCCCTTCTTTCTCTCCCTTCCCTCTTCTCATAGGTCATATGTCTTCTTCAAATATTCATGTTGTTTTGTCTTTTGTTTTTATTTGTTTGTTTCTTTGTTTTTACATATCCCAACATAATCAACTCACTCCCATGCCTTCTTTTTATGGAGAATCCTTTTAACAAAGTTTTTGGAAGTTACACGTATCATCTTTCCTTATAAAAAAAGGTAAACACTAAAAGGAAAAAGACCATGTCTTTGGGATCTGGATCCCAAAAAGGAAAAACCCTGGCCTTTCTCACCTGTCCAAATCTCTGGCATTCATCTGAGGCCATAATCCTATCAACTGGCCTTTCTTTGTGTCAATGCCGTTTCCCAATTCTGTTCTGTTACCTCCAAATTGCCCCTGGCCACTTCCTACCCTTAATTCTATCTAGATTCCATTCTCCTTTGACCACGTGGTCCAGATCCCTGGTTTTCTGTTCACCCCAACTTACTGGCAACTCCCATCCAGATCCTGCTTAGACCCCTCCTCCAGTTGACCCAAACTACTTGGACACTCCTAGATCTCTCCCACAGTCTTTCTGTATATAAGGTCCATCTTGTCTCCATTAAGTTGCTCAGATTCTTAAAATCTAGCCAATAACTCACTAATGTTCAAATTCCTTAAGAGTCTGACCAATATGGCAGGTTTGTTTATTAGAACAAAAAAGGTTTATTAGAACCAAAAAAAGGTAAACAGTTAAACTTTATTGAGTCCTTATGATTTTGCTTTCATATTTATCTATTGATACATCTATTATGTCTTGTGTTTGAATGTCAAAGTTTCTATTCAGTTCTGGTCTTTTAATTAGGAATGATTAAAAAGTCTTATATTTTATTATATATGCATTTTTTCCATTAAAAAATCAGTTTTTTGGGGAGTAGGTGATTTTTGGTTATAATCATTGCTCCTTTACCTTCTGGAATATCATATTCTAAGTCCTTTGTTTGTGTCTTGATCTCCCCTGTCACTGTAGTAGATTTTTATGGTCAGGTCCTTTTTGGTTGTTTGTTTGCTTCATTTTCTACCTTATTTCTTGATTTAGACCTTTATGGTAAAATTGGGCTCTATTTCCTGGACTGGAAAGTGGTGGGGAGGGACTCCCTAGAGGTTTAGGCTTTTTCACACTGTTGTTTTCAAGGTTAGATTGAGGGAGGGGAAGTTGTAAAATCTCATGCTTCCATCATACTGTGATCTAGGGAGAATTGTGGTCACTGCTGTTCCTGATCCTTTGTGACTAAAAGTGATACTACCCCTCAGGACTCTAGCTTCCTTTTGACCAAAAGTGTTCCTCTCTGCCCTTGAACTGTGTCCCAGAAGTAGGTGTAGGCAGTGGAGTTGCCAAATAGCTTCTGGTCCTGCTTCCAGTGTTAGCTTAAGGTCTCCATAATCTCTTTCTGAGTAGGGGCCAGGTCCCCTTATGATCTCTGGTTTGAGAGTTCCCAAAGCTGTTGCCACTTCTATCACCACTATCTACCACTATTCTATCACATGTTTCATCCACATGGGCTTCAGGTCATCTCTACCCTTGTGTCACAAATATCTCTTTCTGACTTCCTAAGTTGTCTTGAACTGGAAGATTGTTTCATTGAGACACTTTGTTGTCTCTGTCACTCCAGAAATTGATCAGAGGCATTACTTTAAAATGTTTGAAGGCGAATGTTCAGAGAGCTCATCTGAGAACTTTCTATACTCTGCCATCTTGGCTCAGCTCCCCAATAAGTTTATAAAAGTTGGAGAAAGGCTACAAGATCAATGCTCACTTGGACAAAATTTGGATGTTGGCTTTTATATGTTTCACTTCTTTTATCTCTTTCTTTGATCTTCTTTCTCAACCCTTTGTAGAGATGCCAGAAATAAAGTCACTGACATTCAGACTGTTGTAATGTAAAGACCACTATGCAGAGACAAGTCTGATGCTAATTCCTCATATGATTCCAAGTAAGATGCTTAACTTTTGTGGGCCACAGTTTCCATATCAGTAAAATGAGTGTGCTGTATTTGTGAGTTCTCAGATATTTTTCCAGCTCCAAATCTCTGATACTATGAAACAATATTCCTTTGGGCTCAAAGATACTTAAAAATCTAAATCTGAACTATGAAAGCAAAGGAAATTGTATAGAAAAACACTAATGTTAATGATTATAAGTTATTTCTGTCTCAGAAATATTTTAATGGTTCAGTCTTACACATTTCAAGAGTATGAGATTTTTATAATGACACCTTTCATATATATATATACATACATACACACATGCACACATATACATATACACACGTGTATGTGTATATACATATATGTATGTGTGTATGTATGTATATATATATGTAAAACAGACAACATATCCAATTATATTTGTAGTGATTAAGTTTTATTGATTCAAAATCACATTAACAAGCAAGCATTACATATACAGTACTGTGGTAGAGGCTGAGGAAAATACAGGATCATTTACCAGACACTGCCACAGTATAAACTGAAAGTTATATACGAGGCAACATGTCATATTGGTTAGTCTCAAAATCAGAGTAAGGGAAAACTGGATTCAACTATTGGTTTAAATGCAAAGTAAGATTAAATGAGTTAATATCTATAAAATCACTACCTTAGTATGTGGGACTAGTAGGTACATCACAAATACTTATTCCTTTTCTTTCTCCCTTTTAAACTATTAGTACAACCTTGGGAATGTCAGGTAGACTCTCGGAGCCTCAGTTTCTTCTACTATAAAATGGGGAATATCACCCTTTCACAGGAATGTGAATGAGATAATGTATGTAAAGTGTTTTGAACAACATTAAAACAATATGAAACAATTGTCATGCTATTACTTAATGTCTATGTAACCTTGAGCAAAACACAGTCTCCCTGGACCTGTTTCCCCATCTGTAAATTGAATGGGCTAGAATAGAAAGACCCTCATGTCCCTTCCTGCTCTAAGAATATGATCTAATGATCATATTCCTATCCATTGCCTGGGAAAATGCACACATTTGAAAAGTCATAATTTATAAATGTATGAGATAAAATATTAGGTCAGATAGATTTCTAGATATCTTGAAATAATTCTGATTCCTATCCCATACCACAGCACCAAGTTGAGAAGCATGTCATTAGACACATTCAAAATAAAATACTATGTGAGTTTTTTTAAATCATAATTAAGGGTAAAAATTCCATAAATTAATGAAAATGAGCTAAGATGGCATTGAATAAGGAAGAAAGTAGAACATAAAAAAGTACAATTAAGAATAGCATCTAAACAATGCTAGTATACACAAAGTGGTCCATATGTAGGCAGATAGATGTGTTCAAAATTTTTTAAAAAAACCTTTTATTCTGTGTATTTTTGCTTTTTTCCATTCAGAGCAAAAAAGAAACAAAAACAAAACAAAACCAAAAACCAAAAATGAGATACATGTAATTGTGACCACCAGAACTCCAGTATGTTATAATTAGATTTTTATCTTTTTGGATTTCATTTTATCACCTTAAGTATATTTAAATCATGAGGCAGCTTGTAAAAAACACATAACTTAAAGAACAAGAGAGACATGCATGTAAATTTTAAAAAAGAGGGTTAACTTTGCTATTTCACTGAGGGAAAATTTTATAGTCTTAAAGAAATGATACTGCTAACTACAGAGGCAAGCCACAAATGTAGATCCTCCTTACATTTGCTAAAATGTCTCTTTAGGATTGATTGTGTGCTTGCACATGAAATGAGATGACCAGGAACTCAAAAGTAATTATCCAAGTAATTCCTCTGTGTGGCTCAATAATGCAACATTAAACATGATTTGGGGGCCTAAGACTTCATATTAGTGTCATTCTAAGCTTTAATATTTTAGGAAAATGTGGCTTCCCAGTTTTCCAAATGTTGTAATGTAAGGCTGAGCAAGTGAACAGCATGAAACTTGAGCTAATGTCTGATAGTTAATTAGACTTTTGATGGCCAATTTTGTGGTGCTAAATGTTATTAAATGTAATTGCAAATCTTTGAAGTGACTTTCTTGGTTTTGCACCTTAAAAATAACTTCAGTTACATAAAAGTCCACCATCTGCCCTCAATTATTCCTCATCCGTTATAGATTCTGAGACTGTAATTACACAAAATTAAGGGACTTAGAGGTTAAAAAAAAACAAACATTTATTAGGTACTCATTATGTGCATGATAGGTACATTCCCACTACATAACACATATCAGGTGCCTAATATAGGTCTGTTGGATTGAATTGTCATTTACAATTTTATTATGTGAGCAGTCACTTGAGAGCATGCATGTTTTTTTTTTTCTGGTGTCACCACCATCTTCCTACTTATCCAGGATCATAAATGTAGTCACTTTTCAATGATCAGTGGTCTACCATTTGCTCTTGCATTCTCCAGCCCTTCCTTTCTGCTCATAACATCACTAATTTAGGATCTTATGTCACAATAGTCCATGTCAATGACCTCAACTAAATTACTATACTTCTAACTCATCTCCCTTCCTCTAGTCTTTGTGAATTTGTGAACCATTTTTTTCTTCATACCATCTGGTTCTTCACTACTTAAAAAGGAAAATGCAATTTTCTTCTCTTGGTATTTACAACCCTACCAAATACCTCCCAATGTACATTCTGTATTTCTCTTCTATATTGCACTACTTCCTATTTAATACTATATGTCTCATTTTTTCTAATGAATCCAGACTCTATGCATTTATATGTACAATCTTTCCATCACAGGAACTTATGTGCTAAGTATCTCACCCTTTGAAATCCTCTTTTTTCATGAATTAGATGACATCTCCACTTTCAAGCCTCCCCTGTAGGAAAAAGTTTCTTTTCTTCTTCAAATTTCTCATTTCTTTGTCTGTACCTTTTAATTGCTTTACTTACATTCAGTTGAGGGGTGTGCCAATTCTACCAGTTGATGAAACCGAATTATTAAATTTTATTATAGAATTTATACCTCAGCAATCAGCAAACTCTGTAAATCAGGGTTTGGCTTATTATCTTGATTTTTTGGACTTAAGAAAGTGATGGAAAAACATAAGTAATGCAAATTAAGTTTACAAGTACATTTTGGAGAGTCAATTGCCAAATATGTACCAGCACATTCCTTCTTCTACCTCATAAATATATATATATATGTGTGTGTGTGTATGTGTATGTATGTATGTATATATAGCTAGGTATATAATGTATTCTCTTCTCCTTTCCACCTCAAATAGATTACAAGCTCTTTGAGAGAAGAAACTGCTCATTGTTTTAAATATTTCTATCCCCAATACCTAGCACAGAGCATACCACATAGGAGAGACTTAATCATAGTTTACATAATTGAATATTTTATTTTTATACAACAACATAGTAGACTATTACAAAACTCCATTCTGGGGAAATCTTGCCTAGATAAACAAGAGATCATGAAAAATATGGTTGTGAGTAAAAAAAAATCTATCTTAAGATCTTCAGAGTTTTATTGTTCCAATAAGAATATCTAAAGATCATTTTACTCTAATTCCTAATTCCTCCTTAGTTGTAAAATCTTGTGGAATCATTGTATGATATCTGGTCATTGCCTTAGGCCAAATATAAAAGGCTCCATTTCCTAAATAGAGCCATATTTCATTACTAACTCTCTATTACCTAATTCATTAGTGTCTAAACTGCTAACAGGCATGAATCTCTTATTTTGAAAACCAGAAGTGCTTCAGCAAAGCTAGCTACAAAGTATGTAGTGTATCTTTGTGTTTATTTTTGTCATGATTGGTTTTAAATCTTTTTTCCATTGGAGGGCACACAGCTGGGTTGATCCTTACATAGCCTATCATCCAGATGTCCTTGGGAACAGTAGTAACTAAGCCTAGTTTGATCATTGGGTACTGTGATTTGGCCAGTGAAACATTGTCATGAACACCATACTAAATATCAAATGAGGATGAATTTTTACAATATAGTAAAAAAATAAGCTATCATATATTGTTTATTTTGTTTTTCCTAAATAGCAAATCCAAAAAATAGCTTATATCTGATTTTTAAAAATAGATATTTAAAGTAATTTATGTCTTTGCTTTCTCAAGAGCATTCCCAATTACTTTGCTTCTTAATGGGTAAAACTGATAACAAATAACATTCACCTGATTTGACTTAATTCTCTTTTTCCTGTGATTTCAAATTTGTGGGTTAACTCCCAGAGTGGGAACTACTTCCATCAATGCAGATCCAATCTTTTACAATTTATAGGGTTAGATTAGATTGTTTAAGAAGTCTGGGTTATAAGTGACTTAACTGTACTCACACAGCTGGTTTGTGCCAGAAATAGCATGTGAACCTAGAAGACTCCAAGGCTGACCCTCTAAGGCCCAGGGGTTGGGAACCTGTGACCCTGGGTCCTTCTAGGTCCTTGGGTGCAGCCTTTTGACTAAGTCCAAGATTTACAGAACAATTCCTTTTATTAAGGGGATTTGTTCTGTGAAGCAGGTTCCCCACCCCTGCAACCAAATGTGGGAGCTTATACTTCATACTCTCTGTCCAGTGAAGCTTATGAACACCTTCTCAGAATAATGTTTCTAAATGCATAAAAATACATAGGATCATATAGAAAACAAATTATACTGAAACACAGATATCTATATATATATATACATATATGTGTATATATATATATACATGTGTGTGTGTATAAATGTATATGTATGTATATTAAATTCATGGAACACAGTTTAGGAACTCCTACTGTAAGTACTATATCATAAGTCTCTTATGTTGCCTCATAATGATCAACATATTTGAGGTTTGGAACTTTGCTCAAAACTGAACTCATTTTAAATTTCAAAACAACCTTCTGCTTCTGATGTATTACTATTTTGCCATCACCCAGGCTTGACTCTTCTTCAACCCTTATGCAATTCATCACAAAATATTGTGAATCCTACTTTTTAAATGACACTAGACCTCTAGGCCCTTCCTTTCCATTGTCACTGCTACTACTCTATGCTGCAGTCTTAAGAATACTTACCACAACTACTATGTTCTTACCTCCATTCATATCATATCCTCCTAGATTTCCATGTCTTTCCTCATGTCATACCCTGTGACTAGAATGAGCTCCCTTTCCCACTTTAAGGACAAACTCAGATCTTGTCTACTTCATGAATATTTTTTTATTAACCCCACCCAAACTAGAAGTGATCACTTGTAATCCCTCCTTGAAATTATTGACTCAATCTTGCATTTACTTTGTATATATTTTGTATTTTGTTAGGACATAAGGTTTTTGTTATTAGGGACTGTGTTGTTTTGATACTAGTTTCGTCAGAACCTATTATAGTGCTTTAAACATAGTAGGCCCTTAATAATTGCTTCTTACATGGTTTCTATCTGTGAATTTCCCTTAGCAATTTTTATGAACCTTTCCATTGAAATTATTGCTTAATTGATTTACATAGGCATTTTTGTATATTTCTTATAGCCCTACTAGATTGTGAACCCTTCTTGCTTTATCTCTCTCTATTCAGGTTATGGAATCCTAGTACGTATAAATAAATGATTGCTGAATTTGAAAAAGAAAAACCTTACCATTTTTATTCAAATCAATTTGTCTTCATTTTCTTGATATCACTGCCATATACTTCCACTTTAGCTTTAATTCAATGATTCTTTCTCCAAGAATTTCTTCCATATTATAAATACCCTTCATCTCAACAATTTTACTTCTTTTATATTGTTTCTCTTACTATCATGAGATTTTACTTTGTCTTATTTCTCTGTCCTAAAAGTGAGAACAGAGATATATGTTCAGGTGAATGGTCATACTTGTGTGGAAAATATGCTAAGTTTTGTTGTTGTTGTTGTTGTTTTTATTGAGGCCTTCTAGTCAATTTATTATGCAACTATAATTTATCAATTACTGTGCTAAGGATACAAAGAAAGGGGAAAAAACAAACCTCCACTGCTTTCAATGAGATCACCATTTAATAGGAGAAACAACACTCAAACAACAATACAAATAAGGTAAAGCAAAGACAATCCTAGAATGAAAGAACTGAGATAAAGAAAGACTAGGAAAGGCTACTTGCATAAAGTGGATCTTTAGCTGAGACTGGAAATAAGCTAGAGAAGCTAGGAAGAGATAAGGAGGGAGAACACTCCAGGTATAAGAGACAGTCAATAGAAATGCTCAGATTTGAAAAGTAGAGTGTTGAGTGAAAAAAACAACAAGGAGGCCAACATAGAAGAATTGTGCAATATATGGAGAAGAATATGGCATATAGGAAGACTAGAAAGATAAGAAGGGGCCAAGTTCTGAAGGAGTTTGAAATCCAAATACAGAATTCTGTATTTGAACTTGAAGGGGGGTGAGAGTGATATGATAAGATGCTAGTTGTAGGGCGGAGGGAAAGCAGTGACTTGTTTGAGCTCTCCCCCCAAACCCCTCCAAATACCTATAAAAATGGATCTAGACAAATTTTAAAGCAGCAGAACCCACAAAAAGACAGAGTGAAACAAATTTCCAGTCCAAGACAGACTGGGTGGTTGATTGGAAAGGTATATCGCAATTGGCTGGGAGAGGAGGGCAGTTTGGCATGGCACGAAGGCTGCAGCTTACCTGGAGCAGGCCTCAGAGGACTGAATCTCTGGCAGCTGTTGTGGTTTCCAGACTTCTCAACCCAAGAACACCAAAGACAACTTGGAAGGTCAGTGGGAAAAGTCTGTGACTCTGGTGAGAGAAGAAGCTAGGTCTCAGCCACCATCGGGGTTGTGGCTGCTTCCTGGGCTTCTGGCCCACAGACTGAGGGGGAATCAAGTGACTGATCAGAGGGGGGTTGCAGGGATCTCTTTGCCAGTGCTGAGGCAGGAATCTCTTGCTTTACCGGTGTTTGGATCTGGGTCACAGTTCTGAGGGGCAGTCCTGGGGCAAGGAGGAATGCTGGTGTGGTGAAGCTTATTGTGGCGGTGGAGAGAAAACATGTCACCCCTTATCATAGCACCTTGGAAGAACTGAAAATTTTCAGGTCCCTAGAAGTATCTCTGAAAACAGCTGTACAAATCCCCAAAGCTTGGGACAGTACATTCTCCATATTGGAAACAGACTTTTACCTTAACAAAGAGTTTAAAACTCAAGTAATTGGCCAGGATCATGAGTAAGCAGTGCAAAAAGAGTCAGACTATATTATCTTACTTTGGTGACAAAGAAGATCAAAACATACAACCAGAAAAAGACAATGAAGCCAAAGCTCCTACATCCAAAGCCTCCAAGAAGAATATGAATCAGTCCCAGGCCTTGGAAGAGCTCAAAAGGGATTTTGAGAAGCAAGTAAGAGAAGTAGAGGAAAAACTGAGAGTTTTGCAAGAAAATCATGAAAAACAAGTCAACAGCTTGCTAAAGGAGACCCAAAAAATACTGAAGAAAATAACACCTTAAAAAATAGCCTAACCCAAATGGCAAAAGAGGTACAAAAAGCCAATGAGGAGAAGAATGTCCTAAAAAACAAAACTGACCAAATGTAAAAGGAAGTCCAAAAGATTACTGAAGAAAATACTTCCTTAAAAATTAGAATAGAGCAATTGGAAGCTAGTGACTTTATGAGAAATCAAAACACTGTAAAACAAATCCAAAAGAATGAAAAATTACAAAACAATGTGAAATATCTCATTGGAAAAACAACTGACCTGGAAAATAGATACAAGAGAGAGAATTTAAAAATGATTGGACTATATGAAAGTCATGATCAAAAAAAGAGCCTAGACATCATCTTTCAAGAAATTATCCAGGGAAACTGCCCTGATATTTTAGAACAAGAGGGCAAAATAGAAATGGAAAGAATCCACTGATCACCTCCTGAAAGAGATCCCCAAAGGAAAACTCCTAGGAGTGTTGTAGCCAAATTCCAGAGTTCCCAGGTCAAGGAGAAAAAAAAAATATTACAAGGTAGTTGTAGGAAGATCAATTTATTAGTTAAGTGGAGCACACAATGGAGTGAGAAGAGACATGGAATAGGAAAACTAAACCACCAAGCTACTGTAATAGTCCAGAGATGAAGTAATAAGACCTATGTGCCCGGCACTGTGTCAAGCAGGGTGGTGACATAGTTAAAGGAGAGAAGGGGGTCTATTCAAGAGATGCTACAGAGGTAGAAATGATAAGCCTTGATGATTGGTTGAATAGATTTAGAGTGAGGAGTCACAGATGATTCCTATGATGTGAGCTTAAAGGACTAGAAGGATGATAGTACACTCAACAGCAGTAGGGAAGTTATGAAAATGTGAAAGTTTTAGGGATAAACTAATCATTTTAATTTTGGACAAATTGGACTTAAGACATCTATAGAGCATACAATTCAAGATGTCTAAAAGGCAGTTGGAGAAGCAGGATTGGACGCCTAGAGAGAGGTTAAAGTTTGACAAGTAGATATGAGAATCATTTGCATAGAGATAACTTATACCATGGCAACTGACAAGAACACTAACTATAAATGTAGGGAGGGAGAAGAGAAGAGGCTCCAGGATAGAGCCATGGAGGACCCTTACTGTTAGTAGTAGGGGTTTCAGGGAAGTGGCATTGAAGGTGACAGAGAAGGAGGTGTCAGTGAGGTAGGAGGAGAACCAAGATTAGTGTCATAAAAACCTAGAGAAAAAAAAAGAGTATGAAGAAGAAAAAGCTGATTAACAGTGTTTTCTGTTGTGAGTGTCTTTCAAGGAAGCAATGCACAAGTATCTAGTGGTGGTAGAGGTATGGAAGAGTGGAGAGATCACTGGTTCACTGGTTCTTCTTTGACCAAATGTTCAAATCCTGCCAGATCCTTGGTCAGGTCAGTGAAACTCTTTAGGTCTCAATGTTCTTGTATATAAAATAAGGGGGTTGGGCTAAGTCTCTAAGGAGACTTCCTTCCAGCTCTAAATCCATTATTCTATTATCTAGTTTTGTGCCTCAGGTGTCTATGACCAGAAAATATCAGTTCCCATTAGGTTTGGAAATGGCTCCTATGATCTAGGTAAGAGTAAAACCTAAACAAATTAAAAATTCCCTGTCATCCACATTGCTGGTCACTATGGCTCCACAGAAGTATAGCAGGGGCCATAGTGCAAACTATCAACAACCAGACAGAAAATGAAACTCCAAAGAATTGAAAACTCTAATCATACAGAAAGAAATGGAATAGTTCATTGTGGGTATGAGCAGGCTGAAGCATATACCCAATGAGGAACTTTAAAGAAGAAAATAAAAGGAAAGGATGATATGGTGTCACAGTAGATAGAGCCCTGGGCCTGGACTGAGAAGACCTGAGTTCCAATCCAGTCTCAGTCATCCTCTAGCTGTGTGACCCTGGGCAAATCACTTAACTTGCTTGCTTCAGTTTCCTCATCTGTAAAGTGGGGATAATAATAGCACCTACCTCCTCCGGTTGGTGTGAGGATGAAATGTCATATTTCTAAAGTGCTTAGCACAACACCTGGCACAAAGTGTTATAGAAATATTAATTATTACTATTATTGTTATTGCCATTATTATTACCATGGGTAGATTAAGATAAGAAAAGAAGATGGACTGGCCAAATGGTAAGGAAGATGGACGTCAGGTAGACATCGAGATTTCCCCACCAGTATACTAGAAACTTAAGGAGAAAGCAGGAAGGGCCTCTCTAGCAGGTTGAGTGGACCCCTTCAGGGGCATTTACAGGAAGACAGAAATAAGAATTGCATGGGATAGACAAGCATGTGTAAAGTGGGATCTTCATTGTTGGAGGGAACTCTCAGATCTATGAGATGATAGGGCTATTTGATTATTTCAGTTTAAATTAAAATAATTCTGAAATTTCAACTCATTTCTCGAAGTGACAAAGATAATAAAATTATTTTGTTATAAGGCTTAGCTCTCTGGGAGGGGACAGGGTAGAGGGGGTAATTTAGGCTATATCTATATAAACACATATACATATATTATTAAAGGCAGCCAAACTGACTCCTAATAAAAACCAGTCTTACTTCCCAGATTAAGAGTCACTGAAATGCTACTTTTGCAGAGAGGAGATGTAGCCTGTGTTAAACATTGCCTGAGGTAGTCACAAGGATGATGCTTCCTTTTGACTACCTCTTTTTCTTGTAGGCTAATTATAGGAGGTGGCCACAGCTGTGAATAATCATGGTATAACAAATGTTTAAACAGCATCAATAATTTTTTTTTCCAGCTAGACAATGGGGTTAAGTGACTTGCCCAGGGTCACACAGCTCGTGAGTGTTATGTGTTTGAGGCTGGATTTGAACTTAGGTCCTCCTGAATCCAGGGCCAGTGCTCTATCCACTGCACCATCTAGCTGCCCCCAAAATTCTATTTTTTTATTTTTGGTGAGAAAATTGGGGTTGAGTGACTTGCCCAGAGTCACACAGCTAGTGAATGTTATGTGTCTGAGGCTGGATTTGAACTCAGGTCCTCCTGACTTCAAGCCGGTGCTCTATCCACCCATGCCACCTAGTTGCCCCCATCAGTAAAATTTTAAGCTACCACAATATATGAATTAAATATCTGTGATTCCAATTCATACAGTTATGCTGCTTAATAAGAAAAGCAAGCAATATTTCTTGATGCCCACAGTACTCAGATGAAGGAAAGGTGATATTAGTGGAGGAAGGGTAAAAGTATAAACACTGAGCTTGCATAGTTTCCCCAAGTAACTCATATGTAATCAAATGGAAAAACGTATGTGTTCAGTTTATATCCTTCATTTTTAAATGGCAAGGCTGAGTCAAAAATTCCCTAACTTAGCAAGCAAGCATTAAAAAAAATGTCTTTAGAAGACACTGAATTTATCAGCACTGATTGTTGGAAAACTTGGAAACAGAAACTTCTCTCTTATTCCTGGAAAGTTTCTAGACCAGAATTTATCATTCAGTGAAAAAATACTGAATTAATAATAAAGTAAAAACAAATATGAAGATATATATATACACACACACATATATATGTATACACACATATATGTTTAAATGCATACACATTTTATATGTATATATATGTATATGCATGTGTATCTGTGTATATGCTTCAAGCTTTTTATCATGTGTAGTATTCTTTTGAACTCACTGTTGAAAAGTTAATGATTTTTAACTGCCTTTCAAATAATTATGATGCCACTATTTTTTAAAATTTTTTTATGCCACTATGTTTTGAAGGAGGTTGCTATTCCTTTAAAAAAACTGTAATTACAACAATAATGTACTGAGAGAGGCAATTAAGGAAAACTAGCAGGTAAGAGTAGCCTTATTACATATTCTTAGCTTTCAGTTTGTTGTTGCCAATGAATATAATTTGTTCATAAACTCTTTCAAATTATGTATCTGATAGGTACATTGTACTGTTATTAAATGACATTTCCATTGACAGCCACAGATTCATATGTGATAAGATTAAAAACCATGGGTTATCCAGATAGTGAAAACCAGAATAACATTTTTCTATTTTTTTGTATTTAGCATTTTATTTTTCCACAGTTACATGTAAAAACAATTTTAATATTTGTTTTTAAAACTTTGAGTTCCACATTCTCTCCCCTCCTTCTCTCTCCCAATTCCCCTCATTGAGAAGGCAAGAAATTTGATGTGTTATACATGTGTTGCTATGTGAAACAGTTTCATAATAGTCATGTTGTGAAAGAAAACATAGATTACCCAAGAGAACAAAACCAAAACAAAACAGAAACAAAAACAAAACAAAAGACCTCCAGAAAAATAAAGAAAAAAAAGTGTGCTTCAATATGTATTCAGATACTATCAGTTCTTTCTCTGGGGATGGATAGCATTTTTCATCATAGGTCCTTTGTCTTGGATCACTGTACTCCTGAGAATACCTAAGTCATTCATAGCTGGTCATCTTACAATATTACTGTTACTTTGTACGCAGTATATATCACTTTTCATCACCCTATCTAAGTCTTTCCAGGCTTTTCTGAAGACCATCCTGCTCTTGATTTCTTATAGTACGACAGTATTCCATCATAATCTCACAACACAATTTGTTCAGCCATTCCCCAGTTGATGGGTATACCCTCAATTTCCAATTCTTTGCCACTAGAAAAGAGCTGCTATAGATATTTTTTGTATATATAGGTCCTTTAACCTTTTTTTAATCTCTTTTGGGATCATGAACTAGGAGTGGTAATTGCTAGGTCAAAGGCATTGTTTTATAGCTCCATAGACATAGTTGCAAATCATTCTACAGAATGGTTAAACAAGTTCATAAAACCACCAACAGTGCATTGACATCTAATTTCCCCTACATCCCTTCCACCATTTTCCTTTTTTTGTCTTTTCAGCCAATCTAATAAGAATGAGGTAGTACCTCAGAATTGTTTTAAAATTCATTTCTCCAATCAATAGTGAGTTAGAGTATTTGTATATGGCTATAGATAGCTTTGATTACATCATCTGAAAACTGTTCATGTCTTTTTGATTATTTATCAGTTGGGGAATGACTCTTAGTTTTTATAAATTTGACTCAGTTCTGTTGGAGAAATGAAGCCATTATCAGAGAAACTTTCTTCAAAATTTTTTTCAGTTATTATTGCTAACTATATTTCCCTCCATCCTATTTTCCATCATCCCTGCCCTCATTTATTTTATTCCCTCTCTCCTTTCACCCCATGTCTCATCAAAAATATTTTGCTTCTGATAAACCCCTTCCCCAAACTGCCCTCCCTTCTACATTCCTCTTTCTCTTATCCCCTTCCCCTCCTACTTTATTATGGGGCAAGATAGATTTATATACTCAATGGAGGGTGTATGTTATTCCCTCTTTGTGCCAATTCTGATTAGTTAGGTTCACTAACTCCCCTTCAAATCCCACTCTTCCCCTCTATTATAAAAACTTTACCTTCTCTCTTTTCTGTGAGATAATTTACCCCATTGTACTTCTCCCTTTCCCTTTCTCCCAGTACATTCGTCTCTCACACCTTAATTTTACTTTTTATATATAATCCCTTCACATTCAATTCACATCTATGCCCTCTGTCTCCTTCTATTTGCCCTAATAATGACAAAGTTCTTATGAGTTACAAATATCATCTTTCTAAGTAGGAATGTAAACAGTTAAACCTTAATTCTCTCATGACATCCCATTCTTGTTTACCCTTTTTAATACTTCTCTTCAGTCTTGTATCTGAAAGTCAAATTTTCTATTCAACTGTGGTCTTTTCATCAAGAATGCTTGAAAGTCCTTTGTCTCATTTTTCCCCTGAAGGATTATTGTCAATTTTGCTTTGTAAGGGATTCTTGGTTGAGAGCCTGGCTACATTGCCCTTCAGAATATTAAATTCCAAGCCCTCTGATCCTTTAAATAGAAGTTGCTAAATTTTGTGTTATCCTGACACTGGCACCACCATACTTGAATTGTTTCTTTCTGGCTGCTTACAGTCTTCTTTCCTTTACCTGGGAGCTCTGTAATTTGGCTATAATGTTCCTGAGAGTTTTCATTTGGGGATCTCTTTCAGAAGGTGATTGGTGGATTCTTTCAATTTCTAGTTTACTCTCTGGTTCTAGACTATTGGGGCAGGTTTCCTTGATCATTTCTTGAAAGATGATATCTAGGCTCTTTTTTTGATCATGGAATTCATGTAGTCCAATAATTTTTAAGTTATGTTTTCCTGTATCTAGTTTCCAGTTCAGTTATTTTTTTCAATGAAATATTTCAATTGTCTTCTATTTTTTCATTCTTCTGATTTTGTTTTATTATTTCTTTATGTCTCATAGATTCACTAGCTTCAATTTGCTCCATTCAGATTTTTAAGGAGTTATTTTCTTCAGTGTACTTTTTTACCTTCTTTTCCAATTGCCCAATTCTGCTATTTAAGAAGTTTTTTTTTTTTTCTTCAGTGAGTTTTTGTGCCTCTTTTCTCATTTGGACAGTTCTACTTTTTAAGGCTTTTTTTCTCCTCTTTGTTTTTTTTTTCTTTCTACCTCCTTTACCATTTGGCCTAGTCTGCTTTGTAAGGCATAATTTTCTTCAGTATTTTTTGTGTTTCCTTTACCAAACTGTTGACTAGTTTTGCGTGATTTTCTTGCATCACTTTCATTTCTTTTCCCATTTTTTCCCTCTACCACTCTTACTTGATTTTCAAAATCCTTTTTTGAATTCTTCCATGGCCTGAGACCAATTCATATTTTACTTGGAAGCTTTGGATGTAGGATTTTAGACATTGTTATCTTCTTCTGAGTGTATATTTTGATTTTCCTTGTTACCATAGTAACTTTCTATAGTCAGTGTTTTTGTTTTTCCAGTTTTGCTCATTTTCCCAGCATATTACTTGACTTTTAACTTTTGCTAGAGGTAGGGCTCTGCTTTCAGAGTGGAGGACACACCATCCCAGATTTCAGAGGTTTTGTGCAGCTGTTTTCAGAGATCCTTCTAGGGACCTGTAAATTTTCAGTTATTCTAAAGTGGTATGACCTAAGAAGAGGTGTTAACTACTTTTGTGGCCTAAGCTCTGGTCTGTGAGTGACTATAAGCATTTTTTTCTGCTCTGGAATTATGGGACGATCCCTGCTGCACTACAGCTGCAAGATCTGGTGTGCTAGTGCTCCTCCTCACCCTGGGATTACCATGCAGGACTATGATCAGTATTTGAGTATAGGTAAAACAACAGAGTCATGCATAAGTGGTAGCAAAGGGACCCCTGTAATCTCCTTCTGACCAGTTGCTCATGAGTTAACAGCTGTGGGCTGAGAGCTGCAGAAGCAGCTGCTACCACTGCCAGTGCTGATTTTGTCACTCCCAAGGTCTGCTCCTGGTTTGCTGGGGCCTGGACAGTACCTGGACTGTGCACCACTCTTACCTAAGTATGATAGACATTTCCTGTTGACCTTCTAATTTGCCTTTGGTGTTTTTGAGCTGAGATATCTAGAACCCATCTCTGCTACTACTGATTCAGTTGCCCTAAGGCCTGCTCCTTGTTTGTTGGGGCCAGAGCTGTGTCTGTGTGATCTGTGCTGAACTGTGTTCCTCTCTCACCCTGGTGCAACAGCCTTTTCCTGCTGACCTACTAAGTTGTCTTCAGTTGGATGATTGTTTTACTCTGTCTTTTTGTGGGTTCTGCCACTCTAGAATTTCTTGAGAATTATTGTTATTTTTTATTAATTTATTTTGCTTTATGAACAATCACTTTCATAAGCTTTAGGGTTTTAACTTTTCTACCCCTCCCTCCCCACCTTAGTGTTCCAATTTTCCCACATCTTCTGCAAAATTTATCATATTCGTGTATTCTCATGTTGGCCAATCTTGTAGGTGTGATGTGGTACTTCAGAGTTGTTTTGATTTCCATTTCTCTAATCAATAGTAATTTAGAGCATTTTTCATATGACTATAGATAGCTTTAATTTCTTCATCTGAAAAATACCTGTTAAGAATTGTTATTTTTATTATATTAGCTCGGCCTAACAGTGCACAGCTCATGTTTTTCCAGTTGTTTAGATCTGACTTTATTTGTGTAAAACGTGTTCTGTAATTGTGTTCGTATAGTTCCTGGGTTTGTTTCAGGAGGTAGACTCCATAATATATAGAAATGTTGATGATTTATGTGGGTTTATTTTATAGCCTGCAAATTTGCTAAAGTTGTTTATTATTTCAAGTAGTTTTTTACTTGGTTCTCTAGGATTCTGTAAGTATATCATCATATTATCTGCAAAGAATGACAGCTTTGTTTCTTCTTTGCCTATTTTAATACCATCATTTTCTTTTTTCTTCTTTTACTGTGAAGGGTAAAGTTTCCAGTATGATATTGAACAACAGTGGTGATGGTGGACACTCCATTTATTCCTATGCTCTCTAGTGTTTTTAATAGGAATTGGTGTTGTATTTTGTCAAAAGCTTTTTCTGTATCTATTGAGCTGATCATGTGGTTTCTCTTAGTTTTGTTGTTGATATGATCAATTATGATAGTAGTTTTCCTAATATTGAACCAGTCCTCCAGTCCTGGTAGAAATCCTACCTGGTCATAGTGTAATATTCTTGTGATAAGTTGCTGTAATCTATTTGCTAATATTTTACTTGAAGTTTTTGCATCTATATTCATTAGGGAAATTGGTTAATAATTTTCTTTCTCTGTTTTGACTTTTCCCAGGTTAGGTATCAGCACCATATCTGTATCATAAAAAAAATTTAATAAGACTCTTTCTTCACCTATTCACCCAAATAGCCTATATGGTATTGGAATTAGTTGTTCTTTAAATATTTGATAGAATGTGCTTGTAAATCCACCTGGCCCTGGAGATTTTTTCTTAGGGTGTTCATCAATAACTCATTCCATTTCTTTTTCTGAGATGGGGTTATTTAAGTATTTTACTTGCTTTTATGATAATCTTGGAAATTTACATTTTGTAAATACTTATGCTTTTCATGAAGATTTTCAAATTTATTGCATACAGTTGAACAAAACAGTTCCTAATTATTGTTTTTATTTGCCCTTTCTTGGTGGTGGATTCATTCTTTTCCTTTTTAATACTGGTAATTTGGTTTTCTTCATTCTTTTTTTAATTAAATTAACCAAAGTTTTATCTATTTTATTTTTTCATAAAACCAGCTCTTAGTTTTATTTATTACTTCAGTAGTTTTCTTAATTTAAATTTTATTAATTTCTCCTTTGCTTTTCAGTATTTCTAATTTGGTGATTAACTGAGGATTTTTAATTTATTCTTTTTCTCCTTTTTTTTAGTTTTATACCTAATTCATTGAAGTCCTCTTTTTCTATTTTATTCATGTAAGCTTTCAGAGACATAAAACTTCCCCCAAGAACTTCATCTCATAAGTTTTGGTATGTTGGCTCATTATTGTCATTCTCTTGGATGAAGTTATTGATTGTTTCTATGATTTGTTGTTTGACCCAATCATTTTTTATGATTAGACTATTTAGTTTTGAATTATTTTTAGTCTATCTTTCCATGGCCCTTTATTACATGTAATTTTATTGCATCATGATCTGAAAAGGATGCATTCAATATTTCTGCCTTTCTGCATTAGATTAGGAGGTTTTTATGCCCTCATAGTTTTTGTGGAGGTGCCATGTACTGCCAAGAAAACAGTATATTCCTTTCCATCCCCATTCAGTTTTCTCCAGACGTCTATCATACCTAACTTTTCTAATATTCTATTTACCACCTTAATTTCTTTCTTTTTTGTGTTTGTGGTTAAATTTATCTAGTTCACGGAAGGGGAGGTTGAGGTCCCCCACTACTATAGTTTTGCTGTCTATTTCTTCCTATAACTCCCTGAACTTCCTCTCTAAGAATCTGGGTGCTATACCATTTGGTCTATATATGCTTAGTAATGATATTACTTCATTGTCTATGGTGCCTTTTAGCAGGATGTAGTTTCCTTCCTTATCTCTTTTGATAAGACCTATTTTTGCTTTTGCTGTCTCTGAGATCTGTATTGTTACCCCTGTTTTTTACTTCAGCTGAAGCATAATATATTCTACTCCCACCTTTTAACTTTACCTTCTGTGTGCCTCTCTTTTTCAAATGTGTTTCTGGTAAACAGCATGTTGTAGGATTATGGTTATTAATCCGTTCTGTTTTCCACTTCCGTTTTATGGGAGAATTCATCCCATTCACATTCACAGTTACAATATTCATCTGTGTCTTTCTCTCCATCCATCCATTTCACACTCTGTTTCTGCTTTTTTTCACCTTTCTCCTTTTCCCTCCTCAATAGTATTTTGCTTTTGACCACCGCCTCCCTCAGTCCACCTCCCTTTTATTAACTCCTATTTTCTTCATCTTTACGCTTACTACTTCTTCCCTCCCTACTGTTCCCTCTCCTTTTTTTCCCACATTTTCCCTCCTACTGCCCATAGGGCAAGTCAGATTGCTATACTTAACTGATTTTTATTCCCTGATTTTTTTCTTTTTTTTTTTATAAATTCATTTTGATTTATCAACAATCCCTTCCATAAGCTTTTGAGTTTTAAATTTTTCTCCCCCACTCTCTTGACCTCCCTCCCAAAGAAGGCACATAATCTGATATAAGCTATACATATACATTCCTATTAAACATATTTTCACATTAGTGATGTTGTAAGTAAGAATTAGAAATGATAGGAAGTACCATCAGAAAGATGAAATAAAACATAGTAGAAGACAAAAAATAGCAAATAGTATGCTCCAATCTGCATTCAAACTCCATAATTCTTTCTTTGGAAGTAGATAGAGTTTTCCATCATGAGGCCTTTGGAGATGTCTAAGATCCTAGTATTGTTGAGAAGTGTTAAGTCTATCAATACTAGTCATTGCACAACATGGCTATTACTGTGTACAACGTTGTCCTGGTTCTGTTCACTTCACTCAGCATCACACCATACAGGTCTGTCTAGGTTTTTCTGAAGTCTACCTGTTCATGATTTCTAATAGCATGATAGTACTCAATTACATTCATATGTCACATTCAAAGTTATGATTACTATCTGTGTTTTTCTCTCCATCTTTTTTATCCCCTGTTTATGCTTTCCTTTCTCCTTTCTTATTTTCCCTCCTTAGTAAAGTTTTGCTTTTGACCACTGCCTCCCTAAGTACCACCTGTCTTCTATTAGACACCCTTTTCTTCCCCTTTACCATTATGACTTCTTACCTCCCTTCTATCACCCCTCCCTTTTCTTTCTTTCCCCTTTTCCTTCCTACTGCCTATAGGACAATTTAGATTTCTGTACGTAACTGTTTATGTTATTCCCTTCTTGAGTCAAATCTGATGAGAATAAGGTTCAGACAATGCAAATCTCCCTCATTCTTTCCCTCTGCTGTAATAGATTTTTGCGCCTTTTCTTGCAATGTCATTTACCCTTGTCTGCCTCCTCCTTTCCTTTTCTCTCATTAAATTTTCTTAGACCAGATTAATTAACTTACTTGGATCCATTTAACCCAGTTGATTAGATTTTTTTTATCATTACATCAAACTCAATTTATATCCACCCTTTCTATGTAAACCTCTTTAACATGGTTAATAACAATACAACTGTATTGTCAAGAATTACACGTGTCATTTTCCCTTGTAGGAATGTAAAAAGTTTGCTCTTATTAACAACATGTTGTATCTTTCTGTTTCAATTACCTTTTTATGTGTTTCTTGAGTCTTGTATTTGAAGATCAAATTTTCTGTTGAGCTCTGGTCTTTTTATCAGGAAGATTTGGAAGTCCCCTATTTCATTGAATGTCTATCTCCTCTCCAGAAAGATCATGGTCATTTTCACTGGGGAGTTAATTCTTGGTTGTAATCCAGGCTCATTTGCCTTGTGGAATATTATGTTCCATGACCTATGGTCTTTCAATGTCGAAGCTACAAGGTCATGTGTAATCATGACTGTAGTTCCAAGATATTTAAATTGTTTCTTTATGGTTTCTTGCAGTATTTTCTTTTTTACATGGTAATTTTGGAATTTAGCTACTATATTCTTTGGTGTTTTCAATTTGGGATCTCTTTCAAGAGGTTATCAGTGGATTCTTTCAATAGCTAAGACCTCAGGGCAGCACTTTCCATCATGAGGCCTTTCCAGAAGTTTTAGATCCTTGTATTGCTGAGAAGGGTTAAGTCTATCAACATTAGTAATCACACAATGTGGCTGTTACTGTGTACAACATTCTTCTGGTTCTGATCAGTTCACTCAACATCACAGCATACAATTCTTTCCAGGTTTTTCTGAAATCAGCCTGTTCATCATTTTTTATAGCACAATAGTATTCCATTACATTTATATCCTACAACTTTTTCAGCCATTCCCCAATTAATGGACATCCTCTCAATTTTCAATTCTTTGCCACCATAAAAAGAGCTGCTATAAGCATTGTTCTACATGTGGGTCTTTTTCCCATTTGTGTGATCTCTTTGGAATATCGCCCTAGAAGGGCTATTGCTGCATTAAAGTGTACGCATATTTTTATAGCCCTTTGGGCATAGTTCCAAATTGTTCTCCAAAATGTTTGGATCATTTCACCATCAACTTCACCAACAATGCATTATTGTTCCAATTTTCCCTCATCTTCTCGAAAATTTATCATTTTCCTGTTTTGACTCCTACCTTAACAAAGAGTTTATAATGCAACTAATTGACTGGGATCATAAGCAAACTTTGCAAAAAAGGTCAGACAATAGAATCTTTCTTTGGTGACAAAGAAGATCAAAAAATACAACCAAAAGAAGGCAACAAAGTCAAAGCTCCTACATCCAAAGACTCCAATAAAAATAGGAATTGGTTCCAGGCCATGGAAGAGCTTAAAAAGATTTTTTTAGATGCAAGTAAGAGAAGTAGAAGAAAAAACTGGGAAGTGAAATGAGAGTGATGCAAGAAATTCATGAAAAACAAATCAACAACTTTCTAAAGAAGGCCCACAAAAAATATTGAACAAAATAACATCTTGAAAATAGCCTAAAACAAATGGCAAAAGAGGTAAAAAAAGTGAATGAGGAGAAGAATACCTTAAAAAGCAAAATTGGCCAAATGGAAAAGGAAGTCCAAAAGTTCACTGAGGAAAATACTTACTGAAAATTTAGAATGGAGCAAGTTGAAGCTAGTGACTTTATGAAAAACCAAGACATTGTAAAACAAAACCAAAACAATGAAAAAAAATGGAAAGCAATGTGAAATTTCTCATTGGAAAAACAACTAACCTGGAAAATAGATCCAGGAGAGAGAATTTTAAAATTATTGGACTATGTGAAAGCCATGATCAAGAAAGAGCTTAGAAAACATCTCTCAAGAAATTATCAAGGAAAATTGCCCTGATATTCCAGAACCAGAGGGTAATGTAGAAATGGAAAGAATCCACCAATCATCTCCTGAAAGAAAACTGAAAGCAAAACTCCTAATAACATAGTGGCCAAATTCCAGAGTTTCCAGGTCAAGCATAAAATATTACAGCACTCAAAATATTAAAAGAATTCAACTATTGTGGAAACAAAATCAGAATGACACAAGATTTAGCAGCTTCTACATTAAGGGACCACAAGGCATTGAATATCTTATTCCAGAGGTCAAAGGAGATAGGATTACAATCAAGAATCACCTGCCCAGCAAAACTGAGTATAATCCTTCAGGGGGAAAAGTAGGCATTCAGTGAAATAGAGGACTTTCAAGTATTCTTGATAAAAAGACAAGAGTTGAATAGAAAATTTGACTTTCAAATACAAGACTCAAGAGAAACATGAAGAGGTAAACAGGAAAGAGAAATTATAAGGGACTTATTAAGGTTGAATTGTTTACATTCCTGCATGGAAAGATGATATTTGTTACTCATGAGACCTTTGTCAGTATTAGGGTAGTTCGAGGGAAAAAATATATGTATGTATAGATAGATAGAAGGCACTGGGTGAGTTGAAGATGTAGGTGTGATATCTGGAGAGGTAAGGGGTAAAGGGTAAGAGAGGATTTTACTGAAAGAAGGAGAAAAGGAGAGGGAGAATGGGGTAAATTTTCTCATGTAATACAGACAAGAAAAAGTTTTTACAGTGGAGCAGAAGTAGGGGAAGATGAGAGGAAATGAGTTAATCTTATTCTGTTTAGAATTGGTTTAAAGAGGGAATAACATAGACACTCATTGAGGTATGGAAACCTATCTTAACCTACCAGAAAATAGGGGGAAAGGGGACAAGAGAGTAGAGAGATGATAGAGGGGAAGACAGATTGGGGGAGGTGTTAATCAGAATAAAGCACTTCTAAGGAGAGAGAGAGTCAAATGAGAGAAAGGAATAAACATGGTTGGGGGGGATAGGATGAAGGGAAATATAGCTAGTTTTCCATATCATGACTACTATGGAAGTGTTCAGTATCACTATAAATGCATAACCTGTATGGAGTTACTTGCCTTCTCACTGAGGGTGGGTGGGGAGGGAAGAAGGAAAATGATTTGGAACCCAAAGTTTAAAAAACAAATGTTTAAAACTATTTTTGTATGTAATTGGGAATTAATAAATAGAGGAAATGGGGTATAGAAATTTACCCTGGAGTCCAGGAGGCAGGGCCAAGATGGCAGTGACTTGTTTGAGCTGTCCCCCAAACTCCCATTCAAATACCTATAAAAAATGGCTCTAACCAAATTCGAAAGCAGCTGAACCCAGAAAAAAAAACAGAGTGAAACAAATTTCCAGCCCAAGACAGCATGAATGGTTGATCAGGAAAAGTATATCATGCTGGGCAGGGAGAGGAGTGCAGTTCAGCATGGGTGCACAGGCAAGGTACCTCAGTGAACCTGGAGCAAGGCTCAGAGGACTGAATCACAGGCAGCTGTGCCAGTTTCCTGACTTCTCAATCCTCAAACACTGAAGACAACATAGAAGATCAGTGGGAAAAGTCTGTATATGTGGTGAGAGAAAGAATTGTGGGCCCAGCCACAGTCCCCATGCTAGGCCCCAGGGTGGTGGCTACTTCCAGAGCTTGCAGCACACAGACTGAGGGGGAATTGAGTGCCTAATCACAAGAGGATTGCAGGGATCTCTCTGCTGGTGTAGGATTCTCTTGCTTTACCTGTGCTTGGATTTGAGTCACAGTTCTGGGTAGTGGTCCTGGGGCAAGGAGGAATGCTGGCATGGTGGAACTTGTAGTAGTGGTGGAGAAGAAATTATCCTCACAGTTCCAAGGCAGAAAACACCAGAGCATAGGCCAGGAAAGGAGCAAACACCTCCCTCTTTACCATACCACCTTGTAAGAACTGAAAATTTACAGGTCCCTAGAAGTATCTCTGAAAACAGCTGCACAAAACCCTTGAAGCTTGGGACAGTACATTCTCCATATTGGAAACAGACTTTTACCTTAAAAAATAGTTTATAACTCCAGTAATTGGCTGAGATCATGAGCAAGCAGCACAAAAAGAGTCAGACCATAGAATCTTACTTTGGTGACAAGGAAAATCAAAACATATAAACAGAAGAAGACAACAAAGTCAAAGCTCAACATCCAAAGCCTCCAAGAAAAATGTGAATTGGTCCCAGGCCATGGAAGAGCTCAAAAAGGATTTTGAAAAGTAAATAAGAGAAGTAGAGGAAGAACTGAGAGTGATGCAAGAAAATCCTGAAAAACAAGTCAATAGTTTGCTAAAGGAGACCCCCAAAAAATACTGAAGAAAATAACAGCTTAAAAAATAGCCTAACCCAAATGGCAAAAGAGGTCCAAAAAGCCAATGAGAAAAGAATGCCCTAAAAAGGAAAACTGGCCAAATGGAAAAGGAAATCCAAAAGCTTACTGAAGAAAATACTTCCTTAAAAATTAGAATGGAGCAATTGGAAGTTAGTGACTTTATGAGAAATCAAGACACTGCAAAACAAACACAAAAGAATGAAAAAAATAGAAAATAATGTGAAATATTTCACTGGAAAAATAACTGACCTGGAAAATAGATCCAGGAGAGAGAATTTTAAAATTATTGGACTATCTGAAAGCCATAATCAAAAAAAGAGCCTAGATATCATCTTTCAACAAATTATCAGTGAAAACTACCCTGATATTTTAGAACCAGAGGACAAAATAGAAATTGAAAGAATCCACTGATCACCTCCTGAAAGAGATCTCCAAAGGAAAATTTGTAGGAATATTGTAGCCAAATTCCAGAGTTCCCAGGTCAAGGAGAAAATATTGCAAGCAGCCAGAAAGAAACAATTCAAGTATTGGGGAAATACAATCAGGATAACACAAGATTTAACTGCTTCTACATTAAAGGACCACAGCGCATGGAATGTAATATTCCAGAGGGGAAAGGAGGCAGGATTACAACCAAGAATCACCTACCCAGCAATACTGAGTATAATCCTTCAGGGGAAAAAATGGTCATTCAGTGAAATGAGGGACTTTCAAGCATTCTTGATGAAAAGACCAGAGCTGAATAGAAAATTTGACTTTCAAATGCAAGACTCAAGTGAAACATGAAGAGATAAACAGGAAAGAGAAATTGTAAGGAACTTATTAATGTTGAACTGTTTATATTCCTGCATGGAAAGATGATATTTGTAACTCATGAGACCTTTGTTAGTATTAGGGTAGTTGGAGGGGAAAAAAAGCAATTATATGTATAGATAGATTGACAGATAGAGGGCACAGGGTGAACGATGAATGGGTAATAATCTTGAGAATAAAATTAAGGGTGAGAGGGGATTATACTGGGAGAAGGAGAAAAGGAGAGGTATAAAGGGGTAAATTATCTCACATAAAACAGACAAAAAAAGGCTTTTACCGTGGAGGGGAAATGGGGGAAGGGGAGAGGGAATGAATGAATCCTAATCTCTTTAGATTTGGCTTAAAGAGGGAATAACATACACACTTAATTGGGAATGGAAATCTATCTTACCCTACAGGAAAATAGGAGGGGGGAAGGGGACAAGAGAGCATGGGGATGATAGAGGTGAGGGCATATTGGGGGAGGGGGTAATTAGAAGCAAACACTTTTGAGCAGGGACAGGATCAAAAGAGAGAATAGAATAAATTGGGGCAAGATAGGATGAAGGGAAACATATTTAGTTTTTCACAACATAACTGCTATACAAGTGTTTTTCATGACTATACATGTATAACCTGTATTGAGTTGCTTGCCTTTTCAATGAGGGTGAGTGGGGAAGGGAGGATGGGAGAAAATTTGGAACCCAAAGTTTTGAGAACGCATGTTAAAAAAAATACTGTTTTCACATGCAACTGGGAAATAAGAAATGCAGGAAATGGGATATAGAAATCTACCCTGCCCTACAGGAAAATAGAAGGGGAAGGGGATAAGAGAAGGGGGAGCTGTGATAGAAGTGAGGGTAGATTAGGAGAAGGGGTATTCAGAATGCATGCCATCTTGGGGTGGGGGGGGGAGGGACGAGACTGTGAGAAAATTTGGAACTTAAAATCTTGTGGAAGTAAATGTTGCAAACTAAAAATAAATAAATTAATTAAAAAAATAATTTCTGTCTGAATGTTCATTGTTCCCATAATAAGAATCTATTGTAAGTTTCTTTTTGCTCATGGTCTTTGCTTACTTCCTAACCTTTAAAGAGATCAAGCTGTCCTGCTAGGGAGCAGGTGGCAATGACCTAAGTTTCTTGTGTTGGGAACCCAGGGCATGGTCAATGGCTTTGTGTGCTGGGGCCTCCCATACTAGTAATTGGGGTCTGTAGGGTCCTGGCAGCTTACCTGTTGTTGAGCTGGAATCAACAACACTGGAACTTTAGAAGTAAGATTGGGTAGTGTGACTCCCAGAGATTTCCTCCTCACCCTGCCCTTTCCTTCCTTTTGCTTTCTTCAGCTCCTTTCAGATGGATGTTGCAGGATGTTTCTTCACCTGGTGCACCTTGGAACACTTCCCTTAGTTTTGCTGAGGCACTGGGAGACCTGGTCCCTGTAGAATACTGATTTACCTTGGGTTTTTTTGAGCTGGTTTCCATCAGTTCCCCCACCCTTACTGAGGCAACTAGGGAGACCAGGTGTTGATGTTTGCCTGCTCCTCCACCTGGGTTTCAGGATCTCCTTCTGGTGTGCTGAGGTGGGGCTGCCCCTAGCTTGCTGAGACACTTCCCACTCTGTACTGCTCCCCTTTCCCCAGGGCAAGAGGAGCCTTTCCTTTAAATCCCTCAAGCTACCCAGGCTACTGGATTGCTACATCTCATCTTTCTTCTGGTTCAGCTGTTCCAGGGTTTTTCCTGGAGTGATATTTTCTGGGCTTTCAGAGGTTAATAAGGGAGGGTTAGAATGATTTACTTCTTACTCCACCATCTTGGCTCCCAGAAGTGGAACTAGAATTATTATTTAAAGGTATTTGGAGGGGTTTGGGGGAGAACTCAGGTGAGTTGCTGCCCTTTGTGGATAGTTCCAAATTGCTGCCCTTTGTGGATAGTTCCAAATTGTTCTCCAGAGTGGTTGGATCAGTTCATAACTCCACCAATGACATATCAGTGTTCCAATTTTACTACATCTTCTACAGCATTTATCATTTTCCTGTTTTTCATGTTAACCAATCTGATAGGTGTGATGTGCTACCTAACAGTTATTTTGATTTGCATTTCTCTAATAAATAGTGACAGAGCATTTTTTCATGTGATTATAGATATCTTTAATTTCTTCATCTGAAAACTGCTTCTTAATATCCTTTGACCATTTATCAATTGGGGAATGACTTGTATTCTTATACATTTGAGTCAGTTCTCTATATATTTTCAAAATGAGTCCCTTATCAGGGACACTGATTATAAAAATTATTTTCCAATTTTCTGCTTCCCTCCTAAATTTGGTTGCATTGGCTGTGTTAGTGTAAAAATTTTTCCAACTTAATATAGTCAAAAATATCCATTTTTCATTTAATAATATTCTCTATCTCTTGTTTGATTATAAATTCTTTTGTTCTCCATAAATTTTACAGGTAAACTGTTCCTTGCTCTCCCAGTTTGCTTATAGTATTAGCCTTTGTATTTAAATTTCATACCCATTTTGACTCTGTTTTGCTATATAGTGTAACATGTTAGTCTATACCCAGTTTCCACCATACTATTTTCCAGTTTTCCCAGTAGTTTTCATCATATAGTGAGGTCTTATCCCAGGAGCAGGGGTCTTTGGATTTGTCAAATACTTGGTTACTATAATCATTGATTACTATATCTTGTATACCTAACCTATTCCACTGATCCACCACTCTATTTCTTAGCCAATATCAAGTAGTTTTGATTATAGCTGCTTTACAATACAATTTAAGATCTGGTAGGGCTCGGCCACCTTCCCTAGCGTTTCTTTTTATTAATTCCCTTGATATTGTGGAACTTTTGTTCTTCTAGATGAATTTTGTTATTATTTTTTCTAGCTCTATAAAAACATGGTCTAAAACAAGCTGAATGGAATATGAAAGAGCTAAGAAAGTGTGATCAGGATCACAGACTAGGTGACAGATTCCTCACTACTGGAACCCTGTCAGATGTTCTGTTCCTTAAGGTCTTCAGAAAATTGCATGACACTCCTCTAAAACATGTATAACTCAGAGATCATCTTGGCTCCACCTCTCCAGAATAACATTTTTGACATCTTTATCTTAACTCAGGCACATGCATTGTTAAGACTCATTTTCATTCATTCTTTCAAATATTTTCAAAAGTAATAATTGCTATTTACTAAAACACCTAAAATTTGAGCATTGTTGAAATTAACACATAGCTGTATTAGGCAATCTCAAACTTGGGATTCTACAAAATCCTTTATTAAGAATTTGAAATTATAATAATATATTGTCTCATAGAAGAAACCAAAAACACTCATTAAATGAAGCAGTTATTACACTATTAAAAAAGATATGTTGGGGCAGCTAGGTGGCACAGCAGATAGAGCACGGGGCCTAAAGTCAGGAGGACCTGAATTCAAATCCAGTATCAGACCAAACACTTGACATTTACTAGCTGTGTGACTCTGGGCAAGTTACTTAACCCCAATTGCCTAAAAATTTAAAAAAATTAAATTATAAAAAATATCTAATAGATGACTTTAGGCACTTCATAAAAAGATTCAAACTGGCAGCTAGGCAATATCCCATTAGGTCCACTTAAAAACCACTAGAAAAGAGTCATGTTCTTGTTATCTGATTGGTATTACAATGAACAGAATTACATGATAGGGATCCCTTGACTTCCACATGACCAAGACAGAGATGCCCAAGGCTAATATCAACCTATATAGACTGATTCTGACATTTTATTTGAAAGAAGAACTTTTTTGGCTAAAATTCTAGAGAAAATTAGAATAGTAGGTAAAAATATAGAAAATGAAATACAAAAGCACAAAAGAAATGATGCTCTCTAAATGCTGCATGGCTAAATGTTGAGAAAGAGAAAAAATCATATGCATTAAGGAACAAATGCTAGTTAATTTCTCCATGCAATAATTCACTTCATCTTTGAAAGCTAAAATTGGAAATATAAAGCTCCATGAAAAGTTTTCTGAATTGTGCTGAAATCCATCCAAATTTAATGCCCTGAAATATGTATTAAGAAGGGTCATTTTATTTTAAACAATATGTATTCATTTTTTAAATTCCAAAATTAAATTAAAATAATTTGGAGCATTCAAATTAGGTAACCAAGAATGCTCTTTTCTGAAAAATCTCTGTACTTAAGATCAGAGACAATTTATTTGAAGAATAATAAAAAATGTTCTTAATTTTAAATCTTTAAAGAAAGTAAGTTAGCAAATAATACCTGTCAAATCCTACTTCTACCCTGTGCCAAGAAGCTGTGTTAAAGGGGAATAAGGATTTTATTGCTATAATTTCCCTAGTGAGAGCGTTATTATCTTTCTCTCCATTTTTCTCTAAATTTTTGGCAATCTGGACAATAAAGTAAACAGGATGTTCACTAAAAACAGAATGAATTAACCTCTATCAATACATCTATTTCACCTACTTTGTCCTCAAGCATTTTAAAACTTGAAATGAACATATAGTTTGTGAATCTTAAGAAAAGTTTCCAATTTTAGTAATTTTAGTATTTTAGTAATTCAATTCCACTTTTACAAGATAAGAAAAATACATTCCACTATCAAAACCATTTTTTTAGTCCAAATCTACCTAAAGTGATTATTGTGGTTTTTGTTCTAATACTCTGTCACATTTTACAACACTTTAGCACTAGGTCTCAAACACATACCCAAAAGGAAGGGTTATTTTGCTCAGAATTTGAGAGCTGGTAACACTCCTATGTAGGAAATAAAAGTGACTCTAATGCTGGTGATGAAATTTAGGATGTCATAGTAGATGGTCGACCTACTTTCAAGTCCTTTCCAGGTGCAGCCTCAAAGTCACTTAAACTTTTTGTAATCCAGGAAACTCTCTAAGAGTAAACCAAAAGGATTTAGAATACCTATTCAAGGTGATCTCCAAAGCAGCTTCCAGCTCAAAAATTCTATGATAACATAGAAAACTCAGTTAAGTCCTTTGTTCTCTAATCACTATATTATTCTAAGGTCTAAAACAGGATCAACAGAATATGAAAGTGCTAAGAAAGTGTGGTCAGAACCATGGACTAGGTGACAGAGTCATTGTTGCTGGAGCCCTGTCAGGTGCACTGTCCCTTAAGGGCTTCAGAAAATTGTATGACACTCCTCTAAGAAATACATAATTCAAAGGGTAAACAGACAACAGGATGGGTCACTACCAGGTCCACAGTGCATCTCCACACATGACTTATCTGACATTCTTGTTCCCTTTCTGTAACAACATAAACAACTCTGAAGGATAAATAAGGGCCAGTTTAGAAACACAATCCCAAAAAGCTGCTTTTTATAGGCTTGCTACAACTAGCCTCAGAGGTGCAGGAAAGCTGATTCCCTTTTTTGGGTTACTGACAACAGCTGCCACCTTAGGGTTCCACAGGTCAATAGTCCTGTCTTCCTTTCTCATTTGTGGTTATACACAAAGAGTAAGAGATTCAAGTAATTCATACATCTTCACTGCTTTTATGAAAGCAGTGGTTTTGACAGGAGAGGTTAAGGGTAGTGGAATCTGAAAAATTCTTAGATGAAAAACATTTTGATCCTATGTCCTAGAATTTTACAAAGGAATACAAGTGATGTCAGTCATTTCACAAATATCCTGAAGATATAGCCTGCTAGCAATTGTTTCTGATAACAGCAAATACCTTTCTATGCTAAGGCTAAAGATATGAACAGGAGTAATTGTCTTTTTTTTTTCAAGGGGGGTGGGAAAAGGAGGGTTGAGTGTTTTTTTTCCCCCCAGGTTTGGAGTTTATATCCAGGATCCAAGTTCCTTAGTTTTTAATCTGGTAACCATGAACTCAGAAAAAGAAAGAAAAATTCATAATTGTATTGCAATGTAATTGATTTCCTTTGTAATCCTATATATTTTATTTTATGTACTTAAAATCTTTATTCTGAGAATAATTCTTCATAGACTTGGTAAAGGGGTCTCTGACACCAAAAAAATGTTGAAGAACACCTCTCCCAGCTAAAAGAAAATAAGGACCTCTTCTCACTTATATCTACTATCCTCAGTATCAAGGACATTGTTTCTCATATAGTAGAAAAATATGTTTATCTTCTGAAGTAATGAATGAAGATCATAGGTCCTTTTTAATTGTTAGCAATTTTGGTCAAAGACAAAGTCTTTCTTAAACAATAACCATGGAAAACAAAACAAACAAATAAAAAAAAAAGATAAACAGAGCTACCATTCCCGAGTTGGATGTTGGCATATTGGCAGCTAGCAAAAGAGAAATTGGATTCAGGTGATCTATAGCCAAATCTGGGATCAACTACCTCTCAGCTCTTTGAGCTTTGGCAAATCTCTCAAACCCTCCAGGCTTCAGTTTTCTCATCTGTAAATTACAGACAATCTTATTTTTGCTACCTTCACTCATGTGGTTGTGGGGAATAAAATTATTTTCACAGTGCAAAACAATATAGAAATGTCAGCCATTACCATTACCCATTCTTTGGCTATCCATTAATGAAGAACCATTAAATGCCTCTTTATGCACTGTGCCCTGTGTAAGATGCTGGGGATACAAGGAAAAGAGTGAAATAATCAATTTGTGATAAGTTTACATTGAAATGGAGCCCACACATAGCACAAATACACACATGCTCACTCCACTGGAGTGATAGAATAAACAACAATATGAAACTGTTGATCATAGCTTGGATAGAAAATTGTCCATATCATGTCAAGGAAGTTCCGGCTTAAAGCCTCAACATATTTTTACCTCCAAATCCTCCATATCTTTTAGTATTCCTATACTTACTAAGCACAGTACATTGGTAACATTAAGTACATTGAGTATATATTAAGTACATTGCCAGCAATCATGTTTTCAAAGATAAAACAGAGTTAGAACTCATCCTTTCTCCAGTGGCTCAGTGAATGAAAATAAATATTACCCAGAAGAGTGACAGCATGCTCACTGCTTCATTCTCTGCCATTTCTGCCTCTCCATGATACATGGGGTATTTACTTATTTTCTTTTTTGCTTCATTTGTCTTATATGGGGAATTCCAGCATATGAGTGGGTTTGCTGGATATTCCAAGGATGGACACAATGAAAAGTGGAAAAGGACTGATGAACTATTGCTATTTGCTACAAAAGAGTTTTAGATAACTTTTCTCCCCTGCCTGTGTGCAAATAGCACACAATTTAAGAACTGCATAAGAGAATAGCAAATGGCTATATTAAGAATAATAATAGTTATTAGCATTTATGTGGTACTTAACATACATCAGCTCATTTGATACTCAGAACAACCATGTGTGGTAGGCACAGCCATGCACTAACCGTGTCATTTGTGCCCACATTCATATGATCATAGAACTAAAGATAGAAGGGATTTAACCCAACTCCCTCATCTATTTCACCTCCTTCAGTTTACATTAAAAAAATGAGGCCCAGTGATGCTTTCTGATTTAGAAAAGAATGCCTTTTCTCATTTGGGAGAAGAGAAAGGTAGTGTGATACAGAACCCAAATTCAAACCAGATCCCTTTGAATTCATTGTTCTTTCTTTTTTGGAACTCCTCTTCCTATAAGTTCAGTGAATTGCTCAAGGTCATGCAGATATTAAGCATCAGAGGCAGGATCTGAGGCCGCATAATCTGATTCCTGAGTCAGTGATCTTTTTATATATACCTATGAAGTCAGGAACCATAGGTACTTTTCTCTCCATTTTATAGATGAGGCAATTTGGGCTCACAGAAGTCATGACTTTCCCTCCATCACAAAGATGTTAAGTTCTAGGGCAAGGATTTCCATAAGATTTCCTGGATCCAGGTCCAGTGTCTGTTTTACTATGCCACACTGTTAACCAAAAGGACTGTTTGTTGGTTTAGATTATTGGCTGAGGCCATATCAATAAACCACTGTTACTAGGTGTCATTCATGGATAATCAAAAAGCTTTTTAGACAATATCTAGCAACATTCATTGGAATAGAATTTTATTATGTTTCATAGGCAAAGATGGATAAGTTGGTCTCCTTAAATAGTACGTTCTTTTCATGCTAAAGGCATCCTTTATAATCTCATATCAGAGTGCAGTTGGAAATAACCCTTGATGAGATTAACCTTCTCTCCCTATTCTGATTTTCATAAGTACTTCACAGTAACCATTTAATTTAATTTAACATAGTCAAAAATGGAAAACAATTGAAATACCTGATACTTTTAGAAACCTTGACTGAAAAAGGAAAAAAAATTCTGAATGAGAACATAACTGAATAAAAGTAGCTGGACTTTTTCAGACTGAACTTTTAAGAAATTTTGAAGACACCATTTTAGAAATTTTGAAAAAATATAGGTAAAAACCTCACTTTTTCATTTCTTTAAATCACTGCAAAATGATTAATATTATCTACATTACTGAAATGAAAGTAGAACAAAGAACACAATTATAATCATAACATTTAGAATATTTTTCAGGATAATCCCATAATGCAAATATACAAGTGATATGTTTTGTTTTCAACAATTGGGAAATAATCATTGTTATTATTATTCTGTAGTCCAGTGGTCACTAGGTCACAGCTATTGCCATTATATAAAAGTTGATAAAGGCAAATGAAGCATATGACCCAGAACCACAGATGTTTTCATAGTTGGAAAAATCCTCAAAGACCCTTTAATATAACCCATACATGAAAAAAACCTGCTATGACATATACAACAAGTTGTCATGCAGTTTCAGCCTTAAGACCTCTAATAAAGGAGAACCCACTTTCACAAGGAGAAGTCTATACTGCTTTTATTTTTCTATTTATTTAAATTTATTTATAGTTTTCAACATTCACTTCCATAAGATTTTGAGTTTTAAATTTTCTCACCTTCCCATTTCTGCCCCCCACAATCTGAGATGGGCATACAATCTGATATAGGCTCTACATATACATTCATGTTAAACCTATTTTCCCATTAGTCATAATGTGAAGACCAATTAGAACTAATGAGAAGAACCACAAGAATGAAGTAATAAAATAAAACAACAAAGGAAAAGGAGATCAGATAGTATGTTCCCATCTGCATTCAGACTCCACAGTTATTTCTCTGAGTGTGGATATCAATTTCTGTCATGAATCTTTTGGAGTTGTCTTACATTCTTGTGTTGCTGTGAAGAGCCAAGTCTATCAAAGTGAGTCATCCCATAATGTTGCTATTACTGGGTAGAATGTTCTCCTGGTTCTGCTCATTTCACTCTTCATCAGTTCATGTAAGTCTTTCCAACTTATTTTTTTTTAATTCTACCCACTCATCATTTCTTATAGCACAATAGTATTCCATTACATTCATGTACCACAACTTGTTCAGCCATTTCCCAATTGATGGGCACCCCCTCAATTTCCAATTCTTTTCTTTTCTATTTCAAATAATATTTTTTCCTTTATTAAGCTAACAGACAAACTATAAATGTGTTTTCCCTATTTCTTTTTTAAATTTTTACATTAATTTATTTTGATTTATCAATAATCACTTCCATATGCTTTTGAGTTTAAAATTTTTCTCCCCCTTCCTCCCCACCACCCTCCCCAAGATGACACACAATCTGATATAGGCTATACATTTACATTCATATTAAACATATTTTCACATTAGTGATGTTGTAAATAAAAAGTAAAACTAATAGGAGGAGCCATCAGAAAGAGGAAACAAAACTTAACAGAAAAGAAAAAAAATATTAATTCAACTTCCATAGTTCTTTCTTTGGATGTGGATGGCATTTTCCATCACAAGGTCTCTGGAGATGTCTTAGATCCTTGTGTTGCTGGGAAGGGTTAAGTTTATCAATATTACCCATCACACAATGTGGCTGTTACTGTGTACAACATTCTCCTGGTTCTGCTCACTTCACTCAGCATCAGGTCATACAAGTCTTTATAGGTTTTTCTGAAGTCAGCCTGTTCATCATTTCTTATAGAATAATAGTATTCCATCACATTCATATACCACAACTTGCTCAACCATTCCCCAATTGATGGACATCCTCTCAGTTTCCAATTCTTTGCCGCTACAAAAAGAGCTGCTATGAACATTTTTGTACATGTAGGTCCTTTTCCCATTTATATGATCTCTTTGGGATATAGTCCTAGAAGTGCTATTGCTGGGTAGAAGGGTATGCATATTTTTATAGCCCTTTGGGCATAGCTCCAAATTGGTGTCCACAATGGTTGGATCATTTCACAACTCCACCCACAATGCATTAGTGTTCTAATTTTCCCACATCTTCTCCAACATTTATCATTTTCCTGTTTTGTCATGATGGCCAATCTGATCGGTGTCATGTGGTACCTCAGAGTTGTTTTGATTTGCATTTCTCTAATCAATAGTGATTTAGAGTGTTTTTTCATATGACTATAGATGGCTTTAATTTCTTCATCTGAGATCTATCTGTTCATATCTTTTGACCGTTTATAAATTGGGGAATGGCTTGTATTCTTATAAATTTGACTTAATTCTCTATATATTTTAGAATTGAGGCCCTTATCAGAGAGACTGGTTGTAAAAATTCTTTCCCAATTTTCTACCTTCCTTCTAATCTTAGTTGCATTGGCTTTGTTTGTGCAAAAATTGTTCAATTTAATGTAATCAAAATTATCCATTTTGCTTTTTGTAATGTTCTCTATCTTCTGTTTGGTCATGAATTCTTCTGTTCTCCATAGATCTGACAGGTAAACTATTCCTTGCTCTCTCAGTTTGCTTATAGTATCCACCTTTATATCTAAATCATGAACCCATTTTGACTTTATGTTGATATATGGTGTGAGATTTTGGTCTATGCCTAGTTTCTGCCATACTCTTTTCCAATTTTCCCAGCAGTTTTTTTCAAAGAGTGGGTTCTTATCCCAGAAGCTGCAGTCTTTGGGTTTATCAGTAATAGATTACTATAGTTATTGACTACTGTGTCTTGCATATTTAACCTATTCCACTGATCCACCACTCTATTTCTTCGCCAGTACCAAGAGTTTTGATGATTTATTACTGAGCCTGAATTCAGAATGAGCTGAGTTCAAATATGACTTTAGACACTTAAAGGTTCTTTGATCCTAGATAAGTCACTTAACCTCATTCTGTCAAGGTTATCTCAACTGTAAAATGGAGACAGTGACAGCGTGTCTCATAGGTTTGTTGTGAGGATTCTATGAGATAATATTTATAAAAGGCTTAGCGTAGATCCGCTTCCAGGAGCCAAGATGACGGAGTAAGAAGTAAGTCACTCTCACCCTCCCTTATTGACCTCTGAAAGCCCAGAAAATATTGACTCAGGAAAAACCCTCAGCCAGAAAAAAGACAGGGCACTACAGTTTGTAGCCCAGAAAACTTGAGGAATTAAAGGGACAGGTTCATCTCACTCTGGGGGAGGGGAAGCAGTACAGGATGGAGGCATCCCAGCAAGCCAGCAGCAAGCCCCACCTCAGCATATCAAGGCGAGAGTCAGAGACTCAGGTTGATACACCAGGCAAGTGTCACAACCAGGAACCTCAAGAGCCTCAATACAAGCAGGGGAACTGGTAAAAAAAAATAGCTTGGAAAAACATCATGTGCCGCGTCATTCTCCAGAAGTCAAATCACATAGTCCCTCAACACAACTCTGGGAAACACAACTCCAGGAGGCACAACTCCAGGTTGACAGACATCCATCAGCAGTGAAACATTCCTGTGCAAGACCCAGGTGAGCAGAAGCTAAACTTCAAGTGCAAGGTGAGCATGAAAAGAAGCTTGGGTAAGTGCCCCCTTCATGGCAGAAGGAGATCTCAACTTTTTTTTTTTAAGTGAGGAAATAAACAAATACCATGCACAAAAAACAGAATGGACAATGACCCTAGATTCTTTTTATGTGAAAAAGGAATATCAAGGCACAAATTCAAAAGAGGACAACATTGTCAATATACCCACATCTGAAACCTCATATTCCATCAAAGGGGAATATGAACTGGTCTTAAGCCCAAAAAGCCTTCTTGGAAGAGTTCAAGAAGGATTTAAAAAGTCAAATAAGGGAGGTAGAAGAAAAATTGGGAAAATAAATGAGAGGTATGGAAGATACAATAGCTTGTAAAAGGAAGGGCAAAAATTAACTGTAGAAAACAAGTCCTTAAAAAGTAAAATTGGCAATATGGAAAAGGAGGTACAAAATTTAATAGAAGAAAATACCGTGTTAAAAATTAGTATGGAGCAAGTGGAAGCTAATGACTCTATGAGAGAGCAAGAATCATTCAAACAGAAAAAAAAATTTAAAAAAATAGAAGGGTTCATCAGTAAAACAACTGACATGGAAAATAGATCCAGGAGACACAATTTAAAAACTATTGGTCTACCTTAAAACCATGATGAAAAAAAGACCCTAGAAAACATCCTTTAGAAAATCATCAAAGAAACCTGACCTGAGGTCGTAGAAGCAGAGGATATGTTAGTCATGGAAAGAATTAACCTATCACCTCCCAAAAGAGATCCCAAACTGAAACCTCCAAGGAATATTGCAGCCAAATTTCAAAATTATCAGATCAAAGAGAAAATACTGTAAGCAGCTAGAAAGAAACAATATAAATATCATGGAACCACAGTCAGGATTTTGCAGAAACTTGAAGCTTCTACACTAAAAGATCAGAGGGCATGGAATACAATATTCAGTAAGGCAAAGAAGCTTGGATTACAACTAAGCATCAACTACTCAGTGTAACTGAGAATAATCTTTCAGGGGATAAGATGAACATTCAATGAAATAGAGACTTCCAGACCTTCCTGATGAAAAAATCAGAGTCCAATGAAAATTTGATCTTCAAATACAAGACTCAATAGTGGCATAAAAAGTCAAACAGGAAAGGAAAAATAAAACATGTTATTCAATAAGGGCAAATTGTTTACATCCCTGAAAGGGAAAATGCCACTTGTAACTCTTGAGAACTGTAATGTTATTATGATATGTAAAGGGGGAGTACTTTGATAAAGGGCATGGACATAAGTTGACTTTGATGTGGTAGTAAAAATTCTAATTAAAGGATTGTTCTGGGAGAAGAGGAAAAGAGGAGGCAGACAAGGGAAGATTACATCACATGAAAAGGCACAAAAACTAAATACAGCAGAGGGAAAGAAGGAAGGGAGATGAGTGTTGTTTCACCTTTACTCTCATCAGATTTGGTTCAAAGAGGGAATAGCATAATCAGTTAGGTATAGAAATCTAATTTACCTGATAGGAAGTAGGAGGGGAAAAGGAAAAGAAAAGGGAGGGGTAGATAAAAGGGAGGGAAGATACAGAAAAGGTAAAGGGGAAAAAAAGGGAGGGGAGCTAATAGAAGGGTGGGCAGACTGAGAGAAGTGGTTGTGGAGAGGGAATTCTACTGAGGAGGGAAAGGTAGAAAGGAGAGAGAAAAGCATAAAAGGAGAGGGATGATAGGATGGAAAGGAAGACACAGATAACAATCATAACTTTGAATGTGAATGGGATGAGCTCTCACATAAAACAGAAATGGATAGCACAATGGATTAAGAACCATAATCCTACAATATGTTGTTTACAATAAACATATTTGAAGCAGAAGGATATACACAGGCTGCAGCTGAATGCATTATGCTTCAGCTGAAGTTGGCAAAAAAAAGCAGGGGTAGCAAGCCTGAAATCAGACAAAGCAAAAGCAAAAAATAGATCTAATTAAAAGAGATAGGGAAGAAAACTACATCTGGGTTAAAAGGTACCATAGACAATGAAGTAATATCATTAGTAAGCACCAAATGGTATAGCACCCAAATTCTAAAAGAGGTTCAGGGAGATACAGGAAGAAATAGACAGCTAAACTATACTAGTGAGGGACCTCAAACTCCACCTCTCTGAACTAGATAAATCTAACCACAAAAGGAAGCAGAAAACTAGGAAACATTTTTACACTCAGTGTCTCTGATAAGGGGCTCATTTCTAAAATATATAGAGAACTGAGTCAAATTTATAAGAATACAAGTCATTCCCCAATTGGGAAATGGTCAAAGGATGTGAATAAGCAATTTTCAGATGAAGAAATTAAAACTATACATAGTCATATTAAAAAATGTTCTCAATCATTATTGATTAGAGAAATGCAAATCAAAACAACTTTGAGGTAACATCTCATCTGTCAGGTTGGCTAACATGACAAAACAGGAAAATGATAAATGTTGGAGAAGAAGTGAGAAAATTGGAAAACTAATGCATTGTTGGTAGAGTTGTGAAATGATCCAACCATTTTGGAGAGCAATTTGGAACTATCCCCAATGGGCTATAAAAATGTGCATACCCTTTGACCCAGCAATAGCACTCTAGGGCTATATCCCAAAGAGATCATACAAATGGGAAAAGGACCCATATGTAAAAAAATTATTCATAGCAGCTCTTTTTGTGGTGGCAAAAAATTGGAAATTGAGAGGATGCCCATCAATTGGAGAATGACTGAGCAAGTTGTGGTATATGAATGTAATGGAATACTATTGTGCTATAAGAAATGATGAGCAGGTGGACTTCAGAAAAACCTGGAAAGACATGTATGGGCTGATGCAGAGTGAAGTGAGCAGAACCAGGAGAACATTATACACAGTAACAGCCACACTGTGTGATGATTAATTTCAATAGACCTCACTATTATCCACAATGCAAGGATCTATGCCATCTCCAAAAATCTCATAATGGAAAATATTATCCACATCCAGAGAAAGAACTATGGAGTTTGAATGCATATTGAAGCATATTTGCTCTTTTCTTTTCTTCTGTTTTGCTTTGTTTCTTCTTTCTTGTGGTTCCTCATATTGTTTCTAATTCTTCTTTACTACATGACTAATGTGAAAATATGTTTAATAGGAATGTATATGTAAAGCCTATATCAGATTACATGCCAACTTGGGGAAAGGGAGAAAATACAAAACTCAAAAGCTTATGGAAGTAAATGGTGAAAAATAAAAATAAGTTTAAAAAAAGATTAGGCTTTTATCAGAGACACTGGCTATAAAAATTGTTTCCCAGCATCATGCTTCCCTTCTAGTTTTGGCTATATTGGCTTCATGCAAAACCTTTTTAATTTAATGTAATCAAAATTATCAATTTTTCATTTCATAATGTTCTTATCAGTTGTTTATCAAAGATTCTTCCATTCTCCATAGATCTGACAGATAAACTATTCCTTGCTCTCCTAATTTGCTTATAATATCACCCATTATGTCTAAATTGTGTATCCATTTTGACCTTGTCTTGGTATATGATGTAAGATGTTGGTATATTTTTTCTTTATATCACAACTAAAATTTACACACTGCAAACTCTATGTTGTTGCTTCTAGATCTGTCCTGTGAGAACAAGTGGAATAAGTCAAAATATTTGAAGACAATTATCATCCCCTCCCTAACAGGCCAAGTATCTCATTTTCTTCAAATGATACTCAGTTGGCATCATCTTAAAGCCCTGGCTCTCTTTCTCTAGATGATCCATGTCTTTTTTATTTCCTCCCCAAAATGTGGTTTCCAGAACTGAAGACAACATTCCAGAAGGAATATGAGGAGCTGAGAGAAATCTCTCCAGGCATGGTCACTATATTTCTCTAATGTATTTGTATGTATAATGTAATTATATAATGTATAATTATATATAATGTATAAGGTATATCATACATTATATATAATATATAATTACATATGTGATATATAATTATATCTAATGTATAATGTAATTATTTTTCTTTCAATTTTTATTTTTATTGTTTAATAGTATTTTATTTTTAGAGTTACCTGTAAGGACGATTTTTAACATTCATATATAAGTTATATATGTGCAATCAATATCTCAAATATATGTACACTGTACATAGCAATATGTACTATACAAGCCTTTTCTATGTACCATTCACTTATGTTGAATCATCCACAATGTCCATGCTCAGCTGATCACATTCACCTACAATTATGAAGTAAAATTCCTACCCTGTACATGTGTACAAAGGCAAGAGTTTTCAAAAACCAGCATCAACCTCAGGTGTTATTGCTGAACAAGAGGCAAGGGATAAGAAACGTCTTCTGACAGATATTTCTACCAGTAAATAGAATGCAATGATCCCCTTTGAATCCTTCTCTGTTTTGACTCATGCCAATTTCATTTGGATTTAAAGGTGACAGTAATAATTGGACAGACATACTAAATGCTGAGAATTTGCCACAACAAGTTCTAGTAAATAAAATTGGTATTATTTTCAAATTTGATGGGGATTTTTTTGCTTATTTTAGAAACATATCAGTAGATCTATTGTGTCAAGGGATTATTTCAGTATCTTAGCAAATCTGGGATGCACTCATTCTAATAAGTAGTACTTGTTTCAGTAAAGTAGCCTTCTACAGCTAACATGACACTGAGAACTATAAGTGCTACTGTGTTATCCAAAACCAATAAAGTAGAAATGCCCAATACAGCAAAATTTCCCAGTGTATGCTCATAATACATTTTAAAATATGTTTTTTTTATTATTATTCACTTATCACTGGTTGAGAGAAGCAATATGGTAGATAAGATTCTGGATATGGAGTCAGGAACACCTGGATTCAAACCCTGCTTCTCACATTTTCTAGCTATGGGATCAAGAACAAGTCTATTAAAAATTCTCAGCTTCAGGAAATTTTCTAAGGCAATGAGTTATACCCTAGTTTTTCAATTCAACATTTCTTCAGTATCTGCTATGTTATAGGTATAATGTCAGGCTCTAGAGCTCTAACAGCAAAGAGGACTACAGTCCCTGACTTTAAATAAATCTATGTTTTGCCATGGAAGGGAGGGCTAGGGGGAATCAATGTGTGTACAATTTTTTAAATAAAAATTAAGCAGGATTCTGAGACAACATTGTTATACAGACCTCCTTGGCCATTACCAAACATCTTGACTTGTCTTGCTACTAGTTTCTGATGACTTTGCAGGAGAGACTTAGGATGGTGACTTTGCCCAGCTCTGCTTTAAATCCAATTCACACAAAAGTCAAGACATCACTCTCATGAAGTCATTGGTCCTCTTCAAGAAAGAAGGATGAGTAACAACAATGAGGAACTCCTAAATGAGGACATTACCTCTTCAAATAGTGGTCAGTGCCTTCACTGAAACTTAAATTCTTAGAATATTGCCACTAGTAATCTTTTCTCCATTTTTGCACAGCCAGTACAAGACTCAGATAGAGAAGAGCAGTGGAGTCAAGATGGCAGAGTAAAAGCAGTGACTTGCTTGAGTCCTCCCCCAAACTCCTCCAAGTACCTGTGAAAATGGCTCTAAACAAATTCTAAAGCAGCAGAACCCACAAAAAGACAGAGTGAAACAAATTTCCAGCTCAAGACAACCTGGATGGTTGATCAGAAAGTTATATTGCACCGGCCTGGGAGAGAAGCACAGTTTGGTGTGGGCATGCAGGCTGCAGCAAACCTGGAGCAGGACTTCAGAGGACTGAAACACAGGCAGCTGTGGCTGTTTCCAGACTTCTTAACCCATGAACACTAAAGACAACTTAAAATGTCAGTAGGAAAAGTCTGTGTCTACAGTGAGAGAGAAAAGCACTGTCCTAGCCCCCATGCCTGCGATGGCCACCTCAGGAGCTTCCAGCCCACAGACTGAGGGGGAATCAAGTGACTGATTAGAGGGGGATTGCAGGGATCTCTACACTGGTGCAGGATTCTCTTGCTTTGCCGGTGCTTGGATCTGGGTCAGAGTTCTGGGTAGTGGTCCTGCAGTGAGGAGGAACACTGGAGTGGTAGAGCTTGCAGAGACTGTGGAGAGGAAATTCTCCTCACAGTTCCAAAACAGAAAAGAGTGCTTGTGGTCACTTACAGACCAGAACACAGACCAGGAAAGGATTAAACACCTTGCCCTTGATCATAGCACCTTGGAAGAACTGAAAATTGACAGATCCCTGGAAGTATCTCTGAAAACAGCTGCACAAAACCCCTGAAGCTTGGGACAGTACATTCTCCACACTGGAAGCAGACTCCTACCTTAACAAAGAGTTTATAATTCAAGTAATTGGCTGGGCTCATGAGCAAGTAGCACAAAAAGAATAAGACCATAGAATCTTTCTTTGGTAACAAAGAAGATCAAAACATACAACCAGAAGAAGACAACACAGTCCAAAGCCTCCAAGAAAAATAAGAATTGGTCCAGGCTATGGAAGAGCTCAAAAAGTATTTTGAGAAGCAAGTAAGAGAAATAGAGGAAAAATTGAGAATGATCCAAGAAAATAATGAAAAACTAGTCATTAGCTTGTTAAAGGAGACCCCAAAAATACTGAAGAAAATAACACCTTAAAAAATAACCAAACCCAAAGGCAAATGAGGTCCAAAAAGCCAATGAGAAGGATGCCTTCAAAGGCAAAATTGACCAAATGGAAAAGGAAGTACAAAAGCTTACTGAAGAAAATACTTCCTTTAAAATTAGAATGGAACAATTGTAAGCTGGTGACTTTATGAGAAATCAAGACACTGTAAAACAAATTCAAAAGAATGAAAATATAGAAAACAATGTGAAATATCTCATTGGAAAAATAACTGACCTGGAAAATAGATCCAGGAGAGAGAATTTAAAAATTATTGGACTATCTGAAAGCCATGATCAAAAAAAGAGCTTAGACATCATCTTTCAAGAAATTATCAAGGAAAATTGCCCTGATATTTTAGAACCACAGGGCAAAATTGAAATTGAAAGAATCCACCAATCACCTCCTAAAAGTGATCCCCAAAGGAAAACTCCTAGGAATATTTTAGCCAAATTCTAGAGTTTCCAGGTCAAGGAGAAAAATATTGCAAGCAGCCAGAAAGAAACAATTCAAGTATTGTTGAAACATAATCAGGATAACACATGATTTAGCAAAGTCTGCATTAAGGGACCACAGGGCTTGGAATACAACATTCCAGAGTGCAAAGGAGATAGGATTACAAACAAGAATCACCTACCCAACAAAACTGAGCATAATCCTACAGGGGAAAAAATGGACATTCAGTGAAATAGTGGATTTTCAAGCAGTCTTGATGAAAAGACCAAAGCTGAACAGAAAATATGACTTTCAGATATAAGACTCAAGACAAACATGAAGAGGTAAACAGGAAACAGAAATCATAAAAGACTTATTAAGGTTGAACTGTTTACATTCTGCATGGAAAGATGAAATTTGTAACTCATGAGTCCTTTGTCAGCATTAGAGTAGTTGGAGAGAAAAAAAATTATGTATATATATACATGTGTGTGTGTGTCTATAGATAGATAGATAGATAGATAGATAGATAGATAGATAGATAGATAGACAGATAAATAGAAGGCACAGAGTGAGTTGAAGATGAAGGGGTGATATCTGGAGAATAAAATTAAGGGGTAAGAGAGGATTATACTGGGAAGAGAAAGGGAGAGATAGAATGGGGTAAATTATCTCACATAAAACAGACAAGAAGAGGCTTTTTAGTGGAGGGGAAATGGGGGGAAGGGGAGAGGGAATGAGTGAATCTTATTCTCATCAGATTTGGCTTAAGGAGAGAATAACATATACACTCAATTGAGTATGGAAATCTATCTTACCCTGGAGAAAATAGGAGAGGAAAGGGACAAGACAGCAGGAGGATGATAGAAGGGAAGACATATTGGGGGAGTGGGTAATCAGAAGCAAACCTTCTAGAGAGGGACAGGGTCAAAAGAGAGAATAAAATAAATGGGCAGGATAGGATGAAGGGAAATATACTTAGTTTTTTATAACATGACTACTATGGAAGTGTTTTCCATGACTACACATGTATAACCTGTATCAATTTGCTTGTCTTCTCAATGCACGTGAGTGGGGAGGGAGGAAGGGAGAAAATTTGGAACCCAAAATTTTACAAAATCAAACGATAAAAAAAATGTTTTCACATGCAACTGGGAAATAAGATATACAGGAAATGGGGTATAGAAATCTATACTGTCCTACAGGAAAATTGAAGGGGAAGGGGATAAGAGAAGGGGGGAGAAATAGAAGGGAGGACAGATTAGGGGTATTTAGAATGCATGCCATTTTGGAGTAGGGTAGGGAGGAGATGGGGAGAAAATTTGGAACTCAAATTCTTGTGGAAGTGAATGTCGAAAGCTAAAAATTAATTAATTAATTAATTAAAATAAATAAATAAAATTTAGATAGAACTTGAACCCTGGTCTTTCTAATTCTGAGGCCAGTAATCTACTACAACATAGCTCCCTCTACAGATAAAATACAAAATAATTTGGAATGCTTAAAGGATCCAGTACCCAAATCACGAGTTTCCCACACCAATGAAACAGTGAATCAACAAGCATTTCTCAAGCAACTCCTAGTCAGGCACTGCGCTAGGCACAGGGCATTCAGATCCTTGATGTAGTGCCTAATTCTGAAGATTTCAAATTATTTTGCTGAACTTTAAAAATATCCAGGGGATTGATAAAGTTAGAAATGAGGTATTTTGTTCTTATATTCTTTCACATTACCTGAACAGGGAGAGGCCAAGAAAACATCAGGTCCAACGTATACATATGTATGTGTGTGTGTGTGTGTGTGTGTGTACATATGTGTGTGTGTGTATATATATATATACACATATACACACACACACATATATATACATATGTACACATACACACATATATAAGTGTATATGTATGTATATGTATGTGTATACATATACTATATATGTATGTATGTATATATATACATACTTATATTTTATATTCAGCATGCACACATGTATAGATAGATACATTCACACAAATTTGGGTAAAATGGCAAACAAATGAAAACATCAATCAAAAAATACATGATCTATGGCCAGCTTTATGAAGTCTTTTACATATGTTATCTTATTAGATATTCACAACAACCCTATGAGTCAGGTTCTGTTATTATCCTCATTTTGTAGATACAGAAACAAACATGCAGAGTTTAAGTCACTTGTCCAGGGTCACACAGTCAATAAGTGTCAGAGGCAGGATTTACACTTGGGTCTTCATGATTCCAAGTCCTACAGTATTGATTAAAATATTTCTCTTACTTCCATTTTTGAAGAGAATTCGCTAAAATAATATACACTTATACAAGGTTTCCCCAAAGGTTATGTCAACCAAACTTTTTGAACACTGTATGCAGTGATTCAGACTTACAAAGCTCTTTTTTCACAAGAATCTTCTGAGTAGAGTAGTGGAAGCCCAGAGAGATTAAGTCACAAATAACTGACTAGCCAAAAGTCCCCTAGATACAATAGATAAATATAGAAATAGCTATATATAATACAGATATATAGAAATATAAAATATATAGATTTATAAGGAAATATATCTAAAGACATTTATCTTGATATGATACAGATACAGATACATATGTATAGGTGTATGTAGATCTATAGATCTATATCAATATCCAGATACTTAAATTCTTTTTGAAATTGAGCAGGTAGAAGTTGGCGCATGAGCATGCACACACACACATACATATGCACATGCGCATGCATGCATACATACACACACACACACACACACACACACACACACACACACACACCTACTCAACATTTGCCACAGCAGGTCAAGTGGAATCCCTAGAAATGTCTTACTGTACAAATTCTTTAGAGTAGAATATTTGCATTACTTCAGACTGGAATGTCCTTTTGAAATGACAAGAAAAAGAAAGAGAATGCCAGGGGTTGGGGAGAGTGCCAGTGAAGGTTTCCCAGACAAGAGGAAAGAGATGCTCAGATTTTTCATGAGCTGCAGCTGTGGTCCACATTGTCAATTAAAAGCAGTATCAATCTATGGTCATTCACAATTGGCAGTAGTACAGGTCTTCAGAGGCGGCAATATTGTCTTTCTTTGTTGGTTAATAAATTTTAAAGATTCTTTTAACCAAATATCTCAGGCATTTCTGAAAATACATCTTTCCATAATGACCTCCCTTTCATTAGTTTAGTAATTAAAATGATTAAGCAAAAACAGAACATAAGAGTGACTATGTCTGCCAATGCATAAAACATTGTGCTTAAATAGACTCCTTTCAGTTCTGAAGAGGGAGATTCTGCCACCCCATTGCCCATCCCCACCATTCCCTGTTCTTCAGGATCTCATGTCAGGTTATTCAGTCTTTTCTTTTTAGCAATTTGTTCCTTTATAGGGTTTTGTTAATTTTTCTTTTGTTTATGTTTATTCTACTCTCAATTACTTTATTCAAATCTTCCTATGTCTCTCTGATGTCTTTATATTTGTCATTTCTCATTTTACATTAATCTCCCATTACAATCATAATCCAGAATTTTTTCAGCCATTTCACAGTTGATAGACACACATTCTGTTCCCAGCACTTTGCTAGATCAGAAAGTGCCATTGTGAATATTTTGGTATGTATTGGAACTCTTTTCTGTCTGTAAAGTCCTTCAGGTATACATGCCCAGTGTTGAAATGACTATATTAAAGGGATTTTTTTTTCTTTCACAGCTCCAAACTGTAAAGATGGACCAATTCACAGTTCTACCAGCATATTAATGTCTTTGGTTTCTCCATTCTTTCCAATGATTTTCCTTTTTTGGTCAACTTTCCCAATTTTCAAGGTGAAAAATTTTAGTTGGATTTCTATTAGAAATTTGTGACAATTTTATATTGTCATTTATAATTTGCAATTCTTCTGAAATTGATTAAATCTTCTAACCACTTATCTATTGGGAAACAGCTCTTCTTTTTATAAACTCCCTTTTATCATAAAATCACATTCAACATTTAGAAGTGATGCTTGTTTCCATTCATTTGCCTACTTGATAGTTTTTTGTTAGTCTACCTTCTTTGATTATTCACATGGAAATTTTTTAGATTTATGGCAACAAACTTATAATCTTGTATATTTCTTATTTGCTTATTTTTTCTTTACCGTAACTGATTAAGGTGTTGCTACTTATTCTCCATTGATTAAAAAATTAATTTTTTATATTTAGATATTATATGATGAAATTATTATCATATATGGTGTAAGATATTGATGTAAGTCTATTCTTTCTAAATTACATGTAAGCATAATTGCTAGTAATTCTTTTAAAAAATGAGGATTTTCCCCACTGTAATTTATGTCAGTTTACCAAACTATGAACTACAGTTTTCAATTTCTTTTTTTTCTCATTTCTCTATTCTGTTCCACTGATCTACTTCAATTTTTAATAGCATCAAAGTTTAATAACTGCTAATTATTAACATAAAATGGCATCTGGCATATCCCCTCCATTACTGTTTTTTTTTTTTTGTTTTGTTTTGTTTTGATTTTGTTTTGTTAGACAATTGGGGTTAAGTGACTTGCCCAGAGCCATGCAGCTAGGAAGTATCAACTCTGAAGCCAGATTTAAACTCAGGTCCTCCTGACTTCAGGGCAGGTGCTCTATCCACTGTGCCACCTAGCTGCCCCTTCATTGCTGGTTTTTGCATTATGTCATTTTTACCTTGAGATTTTAGACTTTTTATTCCTCAAAAATTAATTTATTTTGTGTATAATTATATCAACATACCCATGAAAATTTGATTGGCAATCTGATTATATATCTGTAAATATATTTATATATTTATTTCACTGGAATGGCCTAATCATGAATACTGATATCTCTTCAATTAAGGCTTACATTTAAATAATAAGTGATTGCCATTATAATCATATAAATACATTTTTCTTAGAATTAATCAATTAATTCCCAGATACTATATACATTTCATAGTTATGTCTCATTATTTTTCTTATTGCCTTTTAATCTTAACATTCATTAACAGTTGTCCTTTATTCTTTTTTTTTTTTGAGGCAATTGGGGTTAAGTGACTTGCCCAGAGTCACACAGCCAGTGAGTGTTATGTGTCTGAGGCTAGATTTGAACTCAAGTTCTCCTGACTCCAGGACTGTTGCTCTATCCGCTGCATCACCTAGCTGCCCCATTTGTCCTTTATTCTTGAAGAGGAACAAAATGACATCACTATGTTAGAGTCAAGTTGCAGTGTGTCCAGCTGTGCCCGATCAGACTGATATGAACTTACAATGCTCTACCACAGATCAGACACAAATAGTATATTTGAGCATTTGGGGTATATTCTCTAAATTTGTACATCTTGCATTTCTTTTGAGCTACTCCAGTTCTGCTTTGCGGACCTTCTCTAATGAGGTCATACCATACTGAATGGTCCTGTGCCACTGTTTCCCATGTCATGCAATCAGTTCCAGAGTTCTTAACAGAGACCTTAAGACTGTCCTTGTATTGCTTTTTCTGACCACTTATGTGAGTGCTTGCCTTGTGTGAATTCTCTGTAAAATAGTCTTTTAGGCAAGCATATTTTTGTCATCTGAACAATGTGGTCAGCCCATTGGAGTTGTGCTCTCTGCAGCAGAGTTTGAATGCTTGGCAGTTTAGTTCAAAAAAGGAACTCAGTGTCTGGTAACTGCCAGGTGATCTTAAGAATCTTCCTAAGGCAATTCAAATGGAAGCAATTCAGTTTTTTGGCATGGTGCTATTATACTGTCCAGGTGTCATAGGCACACAACAATGAGATCAGCACAATGGCTCTGTAGAACATTAGTTTGGTAGTCAGTTTAAGACCTCCTGTCTCCTATACTTTCCTTTGGAGCTTTCAAAATATTGAGCTAGCTCTGGCAATACATGCGAAAATATACTGCCAAGGTAAGTGACCTAATTCACAGTATTCAAAAATTCTTCATTTGCTGTAACTGATAGTTTCATGTATGGCTGATGGAAAACCTCTGTCTTCTTGGTGTTAATTGTTAAGCCAAAATTAGCACAGGCAGCTGAGAATTAATCCATACTTTGTTGCATCTCAGCTTCAGACGCTGCAATGAGTGCACAATTATCTGCAAACAAAAAATTATGCACTAATACTCCCTCCACTTTAGTCTTGGCCTTTTTGAGCTAAGTAATTTACCATCAGTGCAATAGCTGACCTTGATGCCATATTCATCCTCACAGAAGGCATTTCACAACAAGGCTGAAAACATTTTTCTTAAAAGCATGGGAACAAGCACACAGTCTTGTTTCATTCCACTGGTGACTGGGAAAGCACAAGAGCATCGTCCATTATCCAGAACCCAGGTAAGCATGCCATCATGAAATTGACGTACAATACTGATAAAAATTCCCCAGACAACTAAATTTTGACATAATTTTCCACATGCCCTAACAACTGACTGTATCAAAGGCATTGGTCATTTGTTAATACTATATAAGAAGTAATAATAATTGTTCATTTGTTTTATTGCTTATTTATTGAGTTTATCATTTATTATTTGTCATTTTATACCTGCTAACTTACTGAAGTTATAAATTATTGCCATTAATTTTTTTCAACAATTATCTGGGGTTTTCTAAATTTACCAGAATACTATCTGCAAAAAGGAAAACTTTTCTTGGATAACATTTGTAAGTTTACTTTTGTTCCTTTGTCTTACTGTTACAGTTGGCATTTATAAAAGTATGTTGAATAATAGTATGGGAATAGGGAATTGTTGCTTTCCCCCCGTATTTATTCAGAACATTTCTAGCATTACAAATAATAACTCTGGTTGGTCCAGTTATTCAGCAAACAGCAGTCATTTGAGTCCTCAGCAGTCTTGATTGACAGGTTGAGTATCTAGCGTTAGCAGTAGCCATCTGATTATTTGGCAGGTAGTTGTCGTATTGCCAGTGTCCATTGTGATATTATAAGTTTTCTCTGGCAAAGCATTATCAGAACTATTTGGTTAGTAGTAATGGTGGCCGAGCAAGTGGAAGGTGAAGATAATTCCAAACAATGGCAGTTATTGGTGAATAATACTGGATACAGTACTGGGGGGAATAAAGAAATGTTCTATAATTATATCTGAAAAAAAGTGATTCTCATAATAGGATGACAGTAGAGGTTATTCTTTAGTTTGTATTAATCAGAAACTCCATATAGAGTAAAATAAATGTCTTGGTCATATGCGACAAGCTAAATGTGGAATGTCATTTAGTGTACACTTGACCCTGTAACCATAAATGCCTCCTGCTTATTTAGTGCTCTTAGGAGAGGGCAAGTAATCCCCTCTCCTAGATTAGAATATGGCCTACACAAACACAAAAGAATAGGTGTAAATAAAAATACATTTCAGAAAATATAAGTCATCTAGACTTGACCATCTTCCTTGATACTTTTTCTAAGTATTAATGAAAAGAAATAGGGTCTATTTGGAGTATGTGTTGCTTCTAAGTCAAACAAGGTAGGGTTGAAGAGAGCTGATATAGAGGGGTAGCAAGGTCAGTCACTCATTGAAGTTTCCTATTTAGGATATTAATTGACTACATGATGAGAGAAAAAGAGAGCAGCTAGGACCAGTCAAAAAGTTTCCACAATATGTTTTTTGATTTGCTATGAAATACTAGAATTTTTAGATGTAAGATGCATTTTGTTACTCACAAAATTCACGTTAAATATATAGAGAAATGTGTTTTGTCAAATCTTCTTTGTTTTTATATCTGCCTGTTTAAACAGGTTCCCACCTGCTCCCATAGACTACTATTACCCCTGGTACCTCAGGAGTGAATAGGCCATTTTACTGATTGGGTTTGTGCAAGAGAGGACTTACTGAAGTGTAATGCATGGAGTTGCAATGGGAAATAAGGCTGGGGCAACCCACACATCTAGAAGGGGATGTGGTATCTAACTATGGATTTTAATAAAATTTCCCAGTTTCAAAGAGGGCTCCATGTTTATGTAATATCCAAAAGCAACAAAGTCCCCCTTCCTTTTGGGTTTTTTTAATTAGTAGTTTTAATTAATTAATTAATAATTTTTAAAATTAATTCAGTATAAAGAATGTGGGTAAACAGAGACAAGGTTCAAAGGTGAGTTTACAGGTTCATTTATGAGCCAGCTTTCCATAACACTTAGTTAAGGAATTAGATCTTGTTGCTTAGGAATATTCTCAGAAAAATTGAATATTCCTTTGCCTCTTTGATCAATATAATCATAGGACTGAGGTCTAGAAGGGAATTTAGAGATTCCACTTTGCATCCACTGCCCTACCTGTTTTCAATACCATGGAACAAGATGCTTCTCCCAGGTTAAGTCCATCACTTATAAACACAATGGTGCTGACTCAAATTTTGACTGACTCTATCTCCCTCATCCTCCTCACCCCTCTTTTTGGAGGGCTGGAGGACAGAATACCAAACTCCTCCCAATGCCATATTTTAGAGAGGGCAGAAAACAGACTCTGATATCACTTTGCTTTGCATCTGCTGCACATCTTGGTTTCAATTCCACAGGACAAAATTTCCTCTGCCATCCTTCCCTGTATTGGGTATTGTCCCTACTATATTTTCCTGCTTCCTTTTATGTTTCTCCATTAATATTGAGAACAGAGATTGTCTTTCTTTTTATTTGTTAATTTTTAATTATTGCATTTATTACCTTTATTCATTGTACTCCCAGAACTTAGTACAATGCCCAACACATACGATGCACCTAATAAATCTTTATTGGATTGGATTAAAAGATCACCTGCTTAAAATGCACCTACACATTTTATTAAGAATCCCATATATTCCAAAAAAACTTTTCAGGTACACCTGCTTCTCCTAACATATGTGATTTATAAATGTACTCTATTTTTTTTTCTGGAAGTCAGACATCTGGGAATGTCAACCCTTCAGAACACAGCTGTAAACCCACAAGTAAGAAAACACCTCTGAGAATTCCAAGTAGTCATCATAAGACTGGAATATTAAATTCATTTATTATTGAGGAAGTGGTGGAAAGCACAATGGCTTTGGATTCAGGAGGACTGGTACTGAGTACTGATTCAACCACTTGGACTCTGCTATTTAGCAGCTAACAAGCTACTTTATCTTTCTATACCTCAGTTTCCTTATCCATAAAATGGGGATACTAATACTTGCCCACAACTTAGATTCCTTAGAGTTTATGATACTGGAAAATTTGAAATGATATATCACCAGGGGAGTACTTAAACTTAAAAGTTGGATTTTTGTGCCAAGTAACAGTTTGGGCTTATTAAAGATAGTGTATATTTTCCCAAATACAATCCAGTCTTTTTTTTTCTTTTTCTGCTCAGAAAGTTCAGGGAAGATGAACTCAATCAATCAACTCTCATTTACTGGCACTATATATCAGGCACTCAACTAAGCACTGGGGATACAAACAAAGATAGAAAACACCCTCTGCTCTCAATGAGCTCATAATCTAATAGGACAGACAATAGGCAAACAACTACTTACAAACAAAATATATACAGGATAAATTGGGGATAGTCTCAGAAGCAAGGTTCTAATGTTAAGGAGGAATGGGAAAGTCATCTTGCAGAAGGGAGGGCTTTAGCTGAAAGACTTGAAGGAAGCCAGAAAACCTTGGAAATAGAGATGAGAAGGAAGAGTATCTAGACTTGGGGGACAGCCAGTAAAAAAGGCTCCTAGTCAGGGGATGAAGTATTCTGTTCAAGGAACAGAAAAGAGGACAATGTGGCTGGATTATTGTCATGGAGAAGAGTAAAACTGTAAAGGTAGGAAGAGACCAGATTGTGAAAATTTTCTATTTGATCTTGGAAGCAATATGAAAATACTAGTGTTTATTGAATTAGGTGGTGATGATGGTGGTAATATTCTCCTAGCTGAATTTTAGGAAGATCTATTTGACAGGTGAATGGAAGATGGGTTGGACTGTGAAGAGATGTGAGTCAGGGAGACCAAATAGCAAGCTACTGCAAAAACTCAAGGTTGAGGCAATGAAGGCCTGTACAGGGGGTCTGAGATAAAAGAAATGGGTATATTTGAGAAGTGTTATGCAACACAGAAGCAGAACTTTTATAATGGAAGAATCCATATAAATTAGAGTCCTTGGGAAATTAAAACTCATAATAAGAATTTTGTTTCTAATGACCCAGAACAGAAATTTTGAACCTCGGTCCTTATATCCATGGATAAATTTCAGGGAACCTATGAACATGGATAGGGAAAAATATATGCCTTCATTTTCACTAACCTCTAACTGAAATTTAGCATTTCCTTCAATTATCTAAAAACATCATTCTGAGGAGTTCACAGTTTTCACTAAATTATCAGAGGGGTCCATGACATTAAAAACCAAAAAGTTTAAAAACTCCTACCATAGAGTAAAAATACAAATAATAACGAACATGTAATGTTTAAATCTCTTAAAAGAGCTTTCTTGGGGCAGCTAGGTGGTGCAGTAGATAGAGCACTGGCCCTGAAGCCAGGAGGACCTGAGTTCAAATCCAGCCTCAGACCAAACACTTGACACTTACTAGCTGTGTGACCCTGGGCAAGTCACTTAACCCCAATTGCCTTTAAAAAAAAAAAGAATATAAGGAGCTTTCTTAACACTATGGGGAGATATCATTAGCTCCATTTTATTTACCAGTTAACTGAAGCTCAGAAAGTTTAAGTGAGTAACTCCTGGTTACACAGAACTGGGTCACTCAGAAACACAGGAAATCAAAATCAGGTTTGTTTTTTTTCCTGCTCACTCCCAGTTTAGTGTTTTGTCCCCCAATGCATTATGTGACCCTCTCCCACTATCATGCTTCTCCATCTTGCAGATTGAATTCTTTTATTATTTGCTATATTATTCCACTTTGAAGTTTCATTTAAAAAAATGTTAATGTCTGGTAACATCCTGGCCTGAATTTTCAGCATAAGAGAAGAAAATTGATTCTGTACTTAAAACTGTTCATCTGTTAACTCTTGATTTTCCTAATTTTCTACTCCTAATTTAGTGACTGTAATAAAGAAGCTGAAGATTTCCTGACTAATAGCAGTTGTCAAGGATGATATAGTAAATTAAATTACTTTGAAGATAATGAGCAATCATACAGAGTGTCCCTGCCAGCAACTGTAACAATTAAGAAATAAAACCATTAGTGATCTTTGAGGATTCATTTTTATGGAGAGCACTTTTATATAGACAAATTATTGGCATCCTGCTCACTGGAATGCTTAAAAAAGAAATAGTGCAGCCATAATAATGCTCCATAGGGGACAGATCTCACTGATGAATTAGGCTCAAGAGAAAAGTAAGGATCAATGGAAGTTAATGGTGAAAATAATGGTGAGGCTGATCTGAAAATACTGTTGTTCTTTTCCCTTAAAATAAGGAGGCCCTCCATTTTGAATAAAGGCCCAAATATCATACTACTTGGACAATATGAATGACAATAACATATTACTTAAAGTGACAACTCTCATAGGAAGCTCTGCTTAGGTTAGAATAAGTTATAGATAAAATAGACTTGGAAAAGTAATTAAAGATCACACTATAGTTACTAGACCAACATCTCTTATAATCTTGTCCATAAAATATTCCCATGAAATTATCTCTTTCCCTCTCATACTAAGTTCTGAGTTTTGAAAATAAGATGTAAATGTTGTCTAATAATTGTTTGTCCAGCTGGGTAGTTGTCTATGTAGAAAAATAAATGTTTGCAAATCAAGTTGGAAGAGAAAGCAATATTACAGAACCAAGAACACATATCTCATTCCTACAATGTGAAAATAAAATGGGAAACCTACAATTTTAGCAGTATGAAAAAATATAGAGAACCAAAAAATAGAGGTAGATTTTTCCTAGTTTTTTTCTTTTTCTATTTGTCTATTTGCAAAGAATGATTTTGTGTTTTGTGTTGTGTCATGTGTTTGTTTTAGGAAAGAACATTGTAATTCCCTTGGAAAAGAGCCCCCAGAGCACTACATTATTGTTCTTTCTCAGGTGAACAGGCTCTACTATAGTTGGGCTGAGAAAAGTGGTAAACTTGCTAAGTTTATCTTAAAAGAAGCAGATTCTTCTTTTCTCTCTTTTTCTTTCTCTTTTGTTTCCTGTCTTGGTCTCACAGCTTTCTCCATCTTATTGAGAAAGCTTCAAAAGCCCTACTGGCTTTTGTTTGTATGTATGTTTGTTTGTTTTTGCTTTGATTTTCCTTTCAGGTCAAGAATTCCAAAACAATCTATAGTTTTAACAGGTCCTTGAGAAACTTATTTGTTACTTTTGTATATCTTTCTAGATCTACTTTCCCTATAAGTTGTTGTCTCAACTTCTGTCCCCAATATTCTATCAATGAGTCAGGAAGATCTGCGTTAGAATTCTGGTTTTGCTAAATTTGTGATATTATAATTCTAACATGATTTATGCCCTCATAAACATTCGCCCTTTTTAACTCTCTTTTGTATACATTACTTTACTGCATACGATGTATTACTCTAAATCATTGTTAAAGCTAAATTTCTCATGGAAAATAATTATCTGATTGAGATAATTCCTGTTTTCCTAAAATATAAGTGTATATTTATCATTTAGTTAGTTTCCCCAATGAGATTACTGTAAAAGGAGATGGTATGCTCAGCAGAACCTTCTGAACACCTCTAGGCTCTTCTTGATGAGGTTTAAGATTCTTCTTGTTAACAGGACCTTTGTGTTAGCATTGATGATGTCTCCTTGACATGATATGAACTTTCTTAGTCTTGGATATCAGGATCTCATCATCCTTAACACACATTTAACACCCTATTACTGATAAAAAAATAATACCCCAAAAATGTCCTTTGCCTTAGCCTTTGAAAAGAAAGAGGTGGGAAGAGAGAAAAAGATTCAGAGGAAAAATATTGGATCTAAAGGTTGAATCTGACCAAGAAAAGAGGGGCTATAGAAGAAACATGAGTTCATTTCCCTATGGGATGATGATGTCTATCCATAATGCCTTTCAAAGGAATTATATGGCTCCAGACAGATTAACAGATATAGGTACTAGAGACAGCAGCAGTAAAGTTCTGAAGTACTCAGAATGTGCTAAGTTCCTCTACCAAGCATTGATATTCATGAACTATATGAGAAGCAGAGTGGAGGAACAATAAACAATAGAGTAATGATGTGGAGAAAAACTCCCTTTCTGGGAGTACTTCTGGTACTCATGAGTTATATAGATTCTGCAGTTAGGGCATAGAGGAGGGGAGGAGAAGGGCAGGTATGAACACTCTATTGACCCCTAATCTTTTCCCCTTCTTAGGGCGCTTCAATTTCTGGCTTACCAAAAAGGAGTATTGATCAAGTATGGCAATCCAGAGTGCTTATTTCCTTTTCTTTCCTGTTTATTTTCTTGTTTCTTTTGGAGTGTGGGTGGGGCTTAATCTTAAGGCAGTAGGTTAGGTCAGGATAACTATATAGGTTTCTGGGTGAATTGGGGGCCAAGTGGACAGAAAAGAGAGTTGTCTTGACTGGTTTTAGGCTCAGGTTCAATTCTACTGAATTCTTGTTTATTTGGGTTAAATAAAGCTTGTCATTTATTTGATTTAATATTAATCTATATGGTTTTGAGGAGTTGATAACCATTTATATTTTCTGTCAAGACCTTGACATGGAGTAATCTAATTGTGAAATCCTAAATGGGGACAGGAACTCAGAAAGAAAATGCCCTTTGAGAAGCCCCCAAGGTTATACTTGGCTCTTATAAACACAGAGCAGTTGCTCTAGTTGGTTTTCTATCCCATTTTGGTAACAATTTTAAACTCTTTTTTCTCTCCTCAAACATCCCACAGACCAACTCTCACCCCCTTTCTGCTAAATGCTCAATGTACACTTCACTGAAAAAACTGAGACCATTCACTAAGAATTCTGTTATTCCCTCTTCCCCCCTCATATACCTTTAGCATCATCCCTAACCATATCCTTTTTTCACTCCAGTCTCTAATGATGAGGTAGTCCTTCTTGCAAAAACCCTCACTTGATCCTACCATCCTTGCCAACTATCAGCCTCATTTTCCCTTCCTTTTCATCTAAACTCATTGGGAAAAAAACCATCTTGGGGCAGCTAGGTGGTGCAGTGGATAGAGTGCTGGCCCTGGATTCAGGAGGACCTAAGTTCAAATCTGGCCTCAGACACATAACACTTACTAGCTGTGTGACCCTGGGCAAGTCATTTAACCCCATTGCCTAGCAAAAAAAAAAAAGCCATCTATCATCACTTCCCACTTCCTGTAATATCACTTTTTTGAATGCTCTGCAATCTGGTTTCTGACCTCATCATTCAACTGCAATTGCACTCTACCAAATGTCCAATCATCTCTTAATTGTCAAATCAAATGACCTTTTCTCAGTCCTCATTCTTTATGACCTTTCTCAAATATTTGACATTACTAATCACTTTTCTTCTGTAAGTTTTTGTGTTACCACTTCTCATAAGGTTTTCCTCACCTGTCTCATTACTCTTCTTCAGTCTCCTTTACTTGATCTTTATCCACATTATACCCATTAACACTGGGTTATTTCCCAAGGTTCTATCCTAGGCATTCTTCTCTCTCTACACTATTTCACTTGGTAATTTCAGCATCTCCAATGCATTCACTCATCATTTCAATGCAGATGATTGCCAGAATTATTTATCTACTCAGTCTCTCTTTGAATATAGTCCTCTAATATAAGCTGATTATTGCATGATTTGAACAAGATGTCCTGTAGGCAACTCTAGCTCAATATGCAAAGAGTATTTATCATAATTATTATAATATAATGTTATAATTATACTTTATTATGATTAATTATCTTCCTCTCCAACTCTATTGCTCTTCCAGATTTACAGTCTATAATCTTTGAAGGCCCACCATTTTCTCTCTCCAATCTATTCCTCATATTACTGCCAAAGTGACTTTCCTAAAGTATATTTTTGAAAATATTACCCAGGATGGTGGAGTCAAGATGGCAGAGTGAAATCAGTGACTTGCTTGAGCTCTCCCCCAAACTCCTCCAAATACCAGTAAAAAATGACTCTAAACAAATCCTAGAGCAGCAGAACCCACCAAAAGAGAGAGTGAGACAAATTTCCAGTCCAAGACAACCTGGATGGGTGACTAGAAAGTCCCATCATGCTGGGAGATAAATGCAGTTCAACGTGGGCATGCAGGTAAAACAAATGGCTGATCAGAAGGGGATTGCAGGGATCTCTCTGCTGGTGCTGGTGCAGGATTCTCTTGCTTTGCCCATGCTTGGATCTGGGTCACAGTTCTAAGTAGTGGTCCTGAGGTAAGGAGGAACAAAGTGGTAGAGTTTGTAGTGGCTGTGGAGAGAGAATCCTCCTCACAGTTCCAAGACAGAAAACAGTGCTTGTGGCCACTCATAGATCAGAGCACAGACCGGGAAAGGAGTACACACCTTGTCCTTGATCATATCACCTTGGAAGAACTGAAAATTTACAGGTCCCTAGAAGTATCTCTGAAAACAGCTGCACAAAACCACCAAAGCTTGGGACAGTACATTCTCCACACTGGAAACAGACTCCTACCTTTAAAAAGAGTTTATAACTCAAGTAATTGGCTGGAATCATGAACAAGCAGCACAATAAAGAATCAGACCATAGAATCTTTCTTTGGTAACAAAGAAGATCAAAACATACAACCACAAAAAGACAACACAGTCAAAGTTCCTACATCCAAAGCCTCCAAGAAAAATATGAATTGGTCCCAGGCCATGGAAGAGCTCAAAAAGGATTTTGAAAAGTAAATAAGAGGAGTAGAGGAAAAATTGAGATTGATGCAAGAAAATCCTGAAAAGCAAGTCAATAGCTTGCTAAAAGAGACCCAAAAATACTGAAGAAAATATCACCTTAAAAAATAGCCTAACCCAAATGGCAAAAGAAGTGCAAAAAGCCAATGAGGAAAAGAATGCCTTCAAAAGCAAAATTGGCCAAATGGAAAAGGAAGTCCAAAAGCTTACAGAAGAAAATACTTCCTTAAAAATTAGAATGGAGCAATTGGAAGCTAGAGACAATTTGAGAAATCAAGGCAGTGTAACACTAATCCAAAAGAATGAAAAAATAGAAGAGAATGTGAAATATCTCATTGGAAAAACAATTGACCTGGAAAATAGATCCAGGAGAGAGAACTTAAAAATTATTGGACTATCTGAAAACCATGATCAAAAAAAGAGCCTAAACATCATCTTTTAAGAAATGATCAAGGAAAACTTCCCTGATATTTTAGAACCAGAGGGCAAAATAGAAATGGAAAGGATCTACCGATCACCTCCTGAAAGAGATCCCCAAAGGAAAATTCATAGGAATGGTGTAGCCAAAATCCAGAGTTCCCAGGTCAAGGAGAAAATATTGCAAGCAGCCAGAAAGAAACAATTCAAATATTGTGGAAACACATTCAGGATAACACAAGATTTAACAGCTTCTACATTAAGGTACTGCAGGCTTGGAATATAATATTCCAGAGGGCAAAGGAGATAGGATTACAAACAAGAATCACCTACCCAACAAAACTGAGCATAATCCCTCAGGGGAAAAAATGGACATTCAGTGAAATAGAGGACTTTCAAGCATTCTTGATGTAAAAACCAGAGCTGAACAGAATATTTGACTTTCAGATACAAGACTCAAGAGAAACATGGAAGAGGTAAACAGGAAACAGAAATCATAAGAGACTTATTAAGGTTGAACTGTTTACATTCTGCATGGAAAGATGATATTTGTAACTCATAAGTCCTTTGTCAGTATTAGAGCAGTTGGAGGGAAAAATATATGTAGATACATAGATAGATAGATAGATAGATAGATAGATAGAGGGCACAGGGTGAGTTGAAGATGATGGGGTGATATCTGGAGAATAAAATTATGGGATAAGAAAGGATTTTACTGGGAGAAGGAGAAGGAGAAAGGGAGAGGTAGAATGGGATAAATTATCTATTAAAATTGATATGGGGATAGAAAGGAATATTCTTTTTTAAATTGAATGGGGATAGAAAGGAATATTCTTTTTTTTTCTTGGCAGTACATGGCATATACACAAATTTTGATCATGTACTAGGGCATAAAAACTTCACAATCCTATGCAGAAAGGCAGAAATAAAAATTGCATCCTTTTCAGATCCTGATGAAATATAAATTATACATAATAAAGGCCCATGGAAAGATTGATTAAAAAATAATTCTAAACTAAATAATCTAATACTAAAAAATGAATGGGTCAAACAACAAATCACAGCAACAATCAATAACTTCATTCAAGAGAATGACAATAATGAGACAACATACCAAAACTTATGGGATGCAGGCAAAAGCAGTTCTTAGGGTAAGTTTTATATCTCTAAATGCTTACATGAATAAAATAGGGAAAGAAGAGATCAATGAATTAGGCATGCAACTAAAAAAAACTAGAAAAAGAAAAAAAATTAAAAATCCTTGAAGTAAACACCAAATTAGAAATTCTGAAAACCATAAGAGAAATTAATAAATTTGAAGTTAAGAAAACTCTTGAACCACAACAAACAGACAACCAAAGAACTGTTTTTATGAAAACCAGATTGGCCAACGTCATAAAATAGAAAAATGACAAATGTTGAAGAAGATGTGGGAAAATTGGAACACTAATTCATTGTTGGTTGAGTTGTGAAATTATCCAACCATTTTAGAGAGCAATTTGGAACCATGTCCAAAGGGCTATAAATGTGCATACACTTTCACCCACCAAAAGCACTTCTAGCTGTATCTCAAAGAGATCATATACATGGGGAAAAGACCCACATGTGCAAAAATATTCATAGTGGTTCTTTTTGTAGTGGTAAAGAATTGTAACTTGAGGGGATGCCCATCAATTGGGGAATGGCTGAACAGTTGTGGTATATGAATGTAATAGAATACTATTGTGCTATAAGAAATGATAAACAGGCAGACTTCAGAAAAACCTGGAAAGTCTTGTATGGACTGATGCTGAGTTAAGTGAGCAGAACCAGGAGAATATCATACACAGTAATAGTTACATTGTGTGATGATTAACTTTGATATACTTAGCCCTTCTCAGCAATGCAAGTATTTAAGACATCTCCAAAGGTCTCATGATGGAAAATGCAAACCATATCCAAAAAAAGAACTATGGAGTTTGAATGCAGATTGACACATACTATTTGCTATTTTTTTCTTCTGTTTGTTTTGTTTCCTTTTTATGGTGATTCCTCCTTTTGGTTCTAATTCTTCCTTACATCATCAGCAGTGTGAAAATATGTTTAATAAGAATGTATATGTATGGCCTTATCAGATTGCTCACTTTCTTGGGGAGGGAGGGGGAGAACAATTTAAAACTCAAAAGCTTGTGGAAGTGATTGTTGATAAATTTAAATACATTAATAAACAAAAGGAAAAAATGTTTCTAGATCTCCTTTTCTAATTGGCTGGCTTTCTTTTTCATAATCTTTTTGCTTTTCTTGAATTGTTCTTATTTGTTTGTTTGTTTTATTTAGTTTTTCCTCAATTTCTCTCATTTGATTTTTAAATCATTTTTTAAGTTCTTCTATGAATTTTTTTAGCCAGGTGACCATATGACATTACTCTTTGGGGTAGAACAAGGTTTCTTTGCTTCAGTATCCTCCTCTGAATACAAACCCCAGTCTTCTCTATTCCAAAAGTAACTCTCTACAGTTGCATTTTGTTTTATTTCTTTGCTTCATTTTTGTAATTACCTCTATTCCTGTGGTATTGAGGATTGTGCCTCTGGCCTGGGTTCCTCCTTCATTTCTCTCTTCTGGCCTGGAACTGAAACAAAGACCTCCAGCCTCTTTTAAGTGCTCACAGTCAGGACCCTACCCCAAGGCTTCTGCACTCATTAGGCATGTGCTTGTTTCTTTTTGCCACACAGCCCCACCAGACCTCCATAGCACAGCTGGGTTTGGCATTTCTAGTTGATCTTCCTCAGCTCAGATGTCTTAATCCTCTCACTGTCCTGGTCATAAAATTTCCTGTGGCTGGGTCCAAGGCAGCCTCCCAACATAGCTAACCCCAGGGCTTGTCATTTGTTGTTTAAGTGGTCCCCAGGCTGGAGGTGTTTGCTCTTCACAGGGATCAAACTTCATCCTGAAATTTTTTTTTCAGGTCTCAGATGGTCTCAGAAGGACTCCTGTTCTGTTGCTACTCTTATTTATTTTTAGCCTTCTATGTTTGCCCTGCGGTGATATTTTATGTCTTCTGTGGGGGAAAATCTTGAGAGCTTGAAATTATCTGACTTATTTTGCCATCTTCCCAGAATCCTCTCAAGACTCTTCTTGTTATGTCTTCTTTCCATTCTAACTCTTCTCACAAAGAAAATATACCTCACTATAGCCTCTCTTTCCTTAACAACATTTGTACCACCAACCCAGTGCAAAGTTAAATTATATACTATACATAGTATGACTATACACTATTTGTATTTTACTTTTGTACTATAATTCAGTTAAGCTCTTGGTCTTGTCTTCTATTCTTTTTGTTAATTATAATTAAATATAGGTATTTAAAGATAGGTGAGGTTAGATCAGTAATTCTTAAACCTTTTTGCATTATGTACCCCTTTAGCTTTCTGGAAAAGCCTATGGACATTTTCCTTAAAATGTTATTTTTAAGTGTATAAAACAAAATGCCCAATATTACAAAGACAGCAATTATCCTAAAATGAAGTCATCAAAATGTATGGTTTTTAATATTTGTACACCCTGGCTTAAACCTGTAGTGGAGTGGGTCAATTTAACTCTTTGCACTGTTATGTAAGGGTATGCTAAAAGCCTGATCAGTTAAAACACTTCCAGAAGTAATTAACAGAATGAAAGAAACTGATTGGCATTGCAAATTATTTAACTCATATTGACAACTGAATTTCATGACCTAGTTTGAGTAAAGCAAAAACTGCCTTCAACCTGTCTGTTGACCTAATTAAATTTAAAAGGAAGCTTAATATTGAAGTTCAAAGGATTAATTGGTTCCTCACTGTCATCATTCCTTGTTAATAAAATACTATACTAGGACTATTACTAATAAAATACATGTGGACTCAACCAACAATATAAAGCATGAAACATATGGCTGAGTCATATGAGTTTTTTTCTAGATATAGAGGGCATTATCATCACCAGAAATTGACTTAAGGAGCTCTCATCAATGCAAATTATGTACAGAAAGTCTAAAAAACTGTATGATGTACTAATAGAGGTTGTAAAAATTTACTACCTACCAAATACCTAGCAAAATATCCTTTGGCTAGTCATGGTAGTAAATGATTGTAATTACTGGTACTGTGGAAGCTGAGGTTGATGGGTCATTTGAATTTGAGAGTCCTGAGCTGCATTGAGATAAGGCGAGAAAATATCTGTACTATGTCTGGAACCAGTAGCAAGAGTAGGCAGGGTACCAAGCTACCTAAGGAGGCATAATTGGGTCAAACTAGGTTGAAATAGAATGGTTAAAAACCTCTGTGCTAATTAGCAGTGTGAATAAGTCAATGAGTGGTCAACATACTCTCAGCCTGGCCAACCTATGAAGACAGTCTCAAGAAAAAAAAAAAAGAAAAGAAAACATGACAAAATGCCTATAAATATACATGATCTTGCCATCTTTCACAAACTACCAAAAAATATCCCCTGTACTGCAAATATAGACTTCAAATGCCTGAAGGATTCAGCAAATAAACTGTACTAAAATCAGACCATTAACACAGAATAATCTGTTGATTTTTTTTCCAGATATAACAATGTCAATTTAAAAAGTATTTTTTTTCAGATCAGTAGTTTTACTTGAAACCAAAAAAGAACCAAAAAAAATCTTAGAATAGATGTCAATGGATGGATGGAAACTGTATGCACCTGCAAATCATCACATGTTGCCTCTACCACCATCACTAAGTTATTCCATGCTATTGAGTTCCTATGGAACTGGCTTATATCCAAAAGGAAAGCTGAATGACAGGCCCTGACTCTCATGTCCACCATCAATCAATTTAAACATTAAGCCAGGTTTGATGAACAACTTAAAAACAGAACTTTTAGTAGATGTTTTCATACCAAGTACCCAGTTTCCAAGACATGTGAAAATAAAACTTTCAAAATCAAGGTATCATGCTAGGGCATGGGATATCAAAGTCATTTGGAAACAAGATGAAGGACAAAGCATCCTTATTATCCTGTCTCCTACTGGAATTGTTCCAGACACGCTTTCAGTGAGACTATGGAAGATGAATTTGCATCCCAATATTTTCAGTCACAAAAGACATTTATTTCACATACTTGTGCAATAGTTTGCCAAATATTAAAGACAAAAGAACAATAGAAAGAGTACTTATCCCAAGAGCACTTCTTTCTGAACATCATATCAAAAATAATAAAAATGAAGTTATCATTAATATTAATGGTGATGATGTCAGTAATAACACACAAAAGGGCCAGGTATAAGAAAAAATAAGAAACAAAGGATTTGAAGTAGAGAGATCTAGTTCTATAGAATTAATATCCACTTCAATCAGTTAACATGTATTTTTTATTAATTACCCATGTCTTAGAAACTGGGACATGAGGCACTATGGAAACCAATAAAAGCAATGAAGATTCTAAATCTAACAGGAAAGACAAGGAATATATATATAAACATATATAGAATAAATTTAGTTAAATAAAAGATAATTTGGAAGAAAGGACACTAGGACTTTGGGTGATCAGAAGAGGCCTCATCTTAAAGATGCATTGGCAACATCTTAAAGAAAGAAAGGGATTCTCTGCCATGGATACTAGGATAGAGTACATTCTATGATTGGAGTAGAGCCAGTAAAAAGGCATGAAAAGATAAGAAGGGAAGTCATATGTCAAACATAGAGAGAAGATCAGTTTTGCCAGAATTCAGAGTTTGGGAGGGGTTCCAACTTTCCAGAAATCTATATTTAGAACTTTAAAGGAACTTATATATACAGGTAAAAAATAGAAGCCCAGAGAGTTAAAGTGACATTGGCTGGCACATGATAGGAACTATGCAAAGACTTATTGATAGACATTCCAATGCCACACAGGAACAGAATCAAGATTTATATAGGGCATCTCTGACCCCAAACCCAACACTTTCTGTTGCATCATATTGATAAATAGCATGGTATATAGGTGAAGAACATTATCCTGAGAATCATGTAAAAAGTAGGATAAAATTCCAAATACTTAATGGTTCAGTGACCTCTGCAAATCACTTGAATTTATTTGTATTTAAGTTTCTCTCTTTGTAAAATGAAAAAATAATAAATTTACTCAGTAAGTTGTAAGAAAAGTGCTTTAGAAATCTTAAAGCACTATAAAGATGTGAGAAACTATTTTAAAAAGTAATTATTTTTTACATAATATTATATACAGATATATAATATGCATAATATTAATGAATCTTAAAACTAAAACTAAGAATATTATATTGAAAATGTATAGGTTCACTGATTTCATTTTGTAGTTTGAAATCAATTAATGCAAGCATATTTATCTTTCAAAAAAGCAGGGAATACATTACATATGTGTAATCTTCATAATAAATGTAAAGCTATTTCTAATGTTTATTATCAAAGAGACATATAAATCTGCATTTGTTGTGACAAAGCTTTTCATGGCTATGAAATGGGATAGGATGTCAGATGATTATAAGAATCCTTTTAAATGCATATAGTCATGAAACCTCATTCAAGTGAAAGACAAGTCAGTATTAAATATTCCTTAATCTTTCATCGATGAAAAATATCAAACTATTTTAGCTTTTTTTGTTTCTTAGAGAAACTCATAACCTGCAATAAATTAAAACATTGTATTTACTTTTATCTCAGATTAGCCTGAATATAGACCATACTTTCCCCTCCTCCCTCCAACCTATTATGTGTATATTTGTATGTGTACAGAAAGAAATATGTTTGTGCAGCTATATACACACATGTGTATATCCTCATCCCCTTTCCAAAACTTTTTAAAATATACAATGTGTAATTTCAGAATCTTCAGTATTTTCTGCTCTTATTTCACTGCAATTTTACCTTGAAAATGACACAGGAAGATAATAAGAATTACACATGGAAACACTTCAAACACAGTCTGCTTTAAAAGCCTCAAAGATTTCTATTTCATAAAGAACATGACTTACTAAGAATTAGACAGCAATAACTACCAAAAGGCAAGTGAAACATAAATTTCTTAAACTTCTTATCATTTCTAGGTTTAAGCAGCATTGATCCAGGGAAAGGATTTTATTCTACCAGAAAATAAGTATAATTTCTCTTCATTTGGACAAGCGCAAGCTTTGTGGCCCAATCAAACTTTCCTCTTTCTTTTTTCACAAGTGACTCTTCACCAGGAAATTCTACTTATGAGGAATATTTTGAATGTGCATCAGGAAATCTATTTTACATCCATAATTTTACAAATTATCATCAATCAACAATGAGCATTTATTAAACACTAGGTAACAGACAATTTGTTAATTGATATGAATTCAAAGAAAAGACATGGTGGGGATTAGATGGCAGTAATTCTTGCCCTCATGTACCTTACATCCTCATTGGAGAGGCAAAAAATAATTTATTGTATTCAAGATATATACAGAGTGAATGGATGATAATGTTAGAGAGGGAAAGCACCAGCAACTGAAGAGACCCAGAAAGATCTCCATGACAACATTGCCAATGTAGGAATGTGTTTTGTTTGACTGTGCATATTTATTTAAAGGGTTCACCCTCACAATGGGGTGGGACCAAAAGAAAATTAGATGACTATTAATTGAAGAAAAAAATAAGCCACTTAAGGTGAGTTGAGCTATGTGTTGAAGGAAGCAAGAGAAACTAAGAAGCAAAGGGGAGAGCAGTCCAAGAATGGTTGACAGGCAGTACAAAGGTAGAGTTAGGTAATAGAATAGTGTTCAAAGAACACTAGATGGTCAGTGTAAGTGGACTGTAGAATGTATGTAGGGGGTAAAGTATAAGAATCTGGCAACTAGGTGGTGCAGTAGACAGAGTATTGGGCCTGGAGTCAGGAAGACTCATATTTCTGAATTCAAACCCAGTATCAGACACTTACTAGCTGTGTGACCCTGGGCAAGTGGTTTAACCCTGTTTGCCTCAGTTTTTTCATCTGTAAAATGACCTAGAGAAAGAAATGGCCAAGCACTCCAGTATTTTTGCCAAGAAAACTCCAAATGGGGTCATGAAGAGTCAGCCATGACTGAAATGATTGAACAATAATGATAACAAAATATACAAAGACTAAAAAAGTTGAAAGAATCCAAGTTTCAAAGAGATTTAAGTGCCAGACAGAATTTTCCATTTGACTTTTGAAGTAATAGTTACACAATTGAGCTCCTTGAACTAGAGGGTGACAGGGTCAAAACTACATTTTAGGAAAATCACTTAAGTAGTTGAATAGAGAATGGAATGGAATAGGGAAAGACTTGAGACAGGGAAACCAATTAGAAGGCTATTAAAATCAATGACAAGAGATTATGAAGGTCTAAACTAGAATGTTGGCTATGTATTAGAGATGTTGTGAAAAGTAAGAATTACTGACAAAATCTAACAACAGATTGGACATGCAGGGTAAATGACAATAGGCATCAAGGATGATAATAAGATTATGGGTCTGAACAAGGGAAGTTCAGACAAGGCAAAGTTTTGAGTGAAAGGTGTTGAGTTCTGTATTGGATATATTGAGATTTCTATGGAACACATAATTTAAGGTACCTAAATGGCAGTTGGTAATAAGGGAAAGTATGCAGGAGGAAGATGTGTGTGTGTGCGTGTGTGTGTGTGTGTGTTTGTACGTTGTGTGGATATGTGTGTCTGTATAGATATGTGTGCACTAATATAGATATGCATATATACAAATATATACATGAGAATCATTTGCATATAACTTAAAATTTGATTCATGAAATCTGATGAGGTCAAAAAGTGAGATTGCATAGTGTGTTAAGAAAAGGAGGATCAAAGCAGAGCCTGTGGGGATACCCATAAGTGATAGGAGAGAAAGATGAAGAAATTGCAAAGGAGACTAAGACAAAGGAGGAATACCTAGAAGCAAAACCAGTAGAGAGCAGTGTCCTAAGAAGCCAAAAAGAAGTGGGTATCCAAGAGGAGATAATCTATCAAGAACATCAAATGATGCAAAGATGCGAAGAAAGATGATAACTGTGGTACCAGCACATGGTCTTCATCCAGATCAAGCTTTAAAATCAATCCATATTCAAACTCCTGGCCAAAAAAAAAAGAAAGCCTATCCACAGACTAAACTGTAAACAAAATGTCTTGCTGACTTGAAGATAGATTATTTTTCCTATGGAACAAATTGCTTTTTAGACATACACAGGATAAGTTGATAAATACAAAAACTATATCCAAATGCATCTTTTGCCATTATGCCACAATTTAACAAAGTATGAGTCTCTGAAAACTGGTAAAAAGAAAGCAGTCATTTTCTATTTTTCAAAACTTCACGCTCTGAAGTACAGATGACTTTGTGTTCCTTTCCTGATTTAAGGCAATTAAGGATTCAACAATCATTTTAGAATCATATGTACTTATTCCTCTTCGGTTTTGGGCATTGTTGCTTTTGTTTGAATATTTTCAAAAATCTTTGATGGCTTTAACTTTGTCTCACAAAGTAACTCCAGGCTAAATTCCTCTCTAGATATTTGAATAAATATCATAGCTACAATCAAGGAAGAATTTACTAATTTTTCTTCAGGTAATTTTACTACCAAGGGCCAAATGGGCATCAAATGTTACAACTAATTTACAGCTTAGTTTTCAAAATATAAAGGAATTTGTGGCAATGGTGATACGTATGTATAATAAAGTAAGAGTAATTCAGAAGTGTAACAGTTGTCTTTAAGTCAACCTTTAATTTTAAAATGTATTTCTGAGTTTTTTAACTCCCCCTCCAAAAAGGACCCTAAATCCATAGGTACTTCAAAAGCTAATGTTAGTTATATGAGACATTTCTTAAAGAATGCTTTAAGAGAAAATATCACCCTAGCAAAAAACCTAGAACAGCTGAAACAGAAGAAAGATGGAGTGCAGCAGTCTAGTAACCCAGATACCTTGAGGGATTAACAGGAAAGGCCTCTCTTGCCCTGGGGGAAGGGGGGCAGTACAGAACAAGAGGTGTCCCTGCAAGCTAGTGGAAAGCCCTACCTCAGCATACCAGGAGTAGATCCTGAAACCCAGGTGGTGGAGTAGGCAAACACCAACACCTGGACTCCTGAGTGCCTCAGTGAGTGTGGGGCGGGGGGGGGGGGGGGGGGGGGGGTGGGGGGGGAGCTGTTGCAAATCAGCTTGGAAAACCACCAGGTGCCTTGGCATTCTACAGTAACCATCTCTCCCAGTGCCTCAGCAAAACTAAGGGAATCTGTGCTCCAAGTGACCCCAGGCAGATAAACATCCACAACATTCATCTGAAAGGAGCTGAAGAAAGCAAAAAGAAGGAAAGACCCAGGTGAGTAGGAAATCTCCTGGGGCCATACTACCCAATCCTACCCCTAGAGTTCCAGGGTTGTTGATTCCAGCCCAACATCAGGTAAGCTGTAAGAACCCTACAGCCTCCAATTGCCAACATTGGAGGCCTCAGCACATAAAGCCAGGGACCAGGCTCTAGGCTCCCAACACAAGAAGCTTGGGTCAGTGCCCTCTGCTCCCCAGAAGAAGAGTTCAATCTCTTTAAAGGCCAAGAAATAAGCAAACACTGTGAGCAAAAAGAAATGTACAATAGATTCTTATTATGGGAAGAGTGAAGATCAAAGCAGAAATACTGAAGAGGACAACATTGTCAATAACCCCATATCTGGAAACTCAAAAGGGAATATGAACTGGTCTGAAGCCCAAAAAGCCTTCTTAGAAGAGTTCAAGAAGGATTTTACAAGTCCAATGAGAGAGGTAGAAGAAAAGAAATGGGAAAAGAAATGAGAAGTATGCTAGAGAGAGCCAATAGCTTGGAAAAGGAAAGACAAAAATTAACTAGACAATAAGTCCCTAAAAAATTGAATTGGCCAACTGGAAAAAAGTACACTGAAGAAAACAATTCCCTAAAATTACAATTGGCCAAATGGAGGAGGTACAAAATCTAATAGAAGAAAACAATTTGTTAAAAATTAGAATTGGGCAAATAGAAGCTAATGACTCTACGAGAGAGCAAGAATCAGTCAAACAAAAACAAAAGAATGAAAAAAAAGATTAAAATGTAAAATACCTCATTGATAAAACAACTGACCTGGAAATTTGATCCAGGAGAGACAATTTAAAAATTATTGGTCTACCTGAAAATCATGATGAAAAAAAGAGCCTGGACAGTATCTTTCAGGAAATCATCAAGGAAAATATTCCTGAGGTCCTAGAACCAGAGGATAAAATAGCCATAGAAAGAATCCACTGATCACCTCCTGAAAGAAATCCCAAATTGACAACACCAAGGAATATAGTAGCCAAATTCCAAAATCACCAGGTCAAAGAGAAAATGCTGCAAGCAGCCTGAAAAAAAAAAAGACAATTTAAATATCATGGAACCATAGTCAGGATTACACAGGACCTTGCAGCTTCTACATTAAAAGACCATAGAGCTTGGAACATGATATTCTGTAAGGCAAAGGAGTTTGAATTACAACCAAGAATCAACTACCCAGTGAAAATGAGCATAATCTTTCAGGGGAGGAGATGGAAATTCAGTGAAGTAGGAGCCTTCCAAACCTTCCTGATAAAAAGACCAGAGTAAATTTGATATTCAAAGACAAGACTCAAGAGGGACATAAAAAGGTAAATAGGACAGAAACAGAAAGAAACAACATGTTATTAATAAAGTCAAACTGTTTACATCTCTGCAAGGGAAGTTGACACTTGTAACTCTTGAGAACTATATTGTTATTACACCATGTTAAAGGGGTATACATAAAGGGAGTAGGTATAAATTGACTTTGATGTAATGATAAAATAAAAAAAAACTAATCAAGTGGGTTAAATTGATCCAAGTAAGTGGATTAATCTGATCTAAGAAAATGTACTGAGAGTAAAGGAAAGGAGGAGGCAGAAAATTGAGTTATAGGAAAATTGCATTATAGGAAAAGGCACAAAAACCTATTACAGCAGAGGAAAAGAAGAGAGGGAGATAAGCATTGTTATACCTTACTCTCTTCAGATTTGGCTCAAGAAGGGAATAACATAATCAGTTAGGTACTAATATTGATATACTTAAACCTTCTCAGCAATACAAGGATCTAAGACATCTCCAAAGGCCTCATGATGGAAAATGCTATCCATATCCAAAGAAAGAACTATGGAGTTCAAATGCAGATCGAAGTATACTATTTGCTATGTTTTTTTCTTCTGTTGTGTTTTGCTTCCTCTTTCTGGTGGGTTCCTCCTATCGATTCTAATTCTTACTTACAACATCACTAATGTGAAAATATGTTTAATAGGAATGTATATGTATAGCCTGTATCAGATTTCATGCTGTCTTGAGGAGGGAGAGAAAAATTTAAAACTCAAAAGCTTATGTAAGTGATTGTTGATAAATCAAAATAAATTAATTTTTTTAAAAAAAAGAAAAACTGTGGAATAAAATTTAAAAAAAGAAAGGAGTCTATGGGCCTAAAGTTTAAACAAACTGCTCATATGGACAATACATTCAGCATTCAAAATGTTCCCTTAAAAATAAAATAATGTAATGATGCAAAAAAAAAGAAAGAACAAAATAGTGAACTCTTGCTTTGGTTTGTGTGCCTATCAGGACACCCGCTTTTGCAACTGTGTAATAAACTGGGCTTTTAATTAAAAAAAAAAGAATGTTTTAAACAATGTTGTAATCTTGTTCATGGAGCCTTCAGGTAACAAAATTTACCTTCTTTGAACAAAAACACAAATGCCCAATTATTGGCTTTCGTCAAAAGATAGATAGTGGTCCTCTTCCCAGAGCTCTTCAATGTTGGAGCTCAATTTGTTCCAGCTGCTGCCACTGCTCATAATTGTTTCAGTAACAGATAGTTCTTTACACAGAGAGGAACTGCAGAAGCCTTGCAGCTTTGGACACCATAAAGGAGTTCAGTGGTCAATCAGAGCTGTCTATTTTGCACAGAAAGGACACTTCCATCAAGACATAATTAATGGGAGAAGGGAAAGGGAGGTGGCAGAAAGAGATAAAAGAATTTTAAAGGGTACTACTCTGACATTAATAAAATTAGATTGCAAAGGAGAAAATGGTTACTGTCTTAGATAAATGCTCTGTTATTTGGGGCGGGAAGTGGTTTTTTAAGCTTCTCTTAACCTATTTCTGACAATCGATGCAAAGAGACACTGGAGTTACTTAAAAATGCATTTCATCGATTTAGCAGAAGTTGGATGACCATGTCTCAGGTATGTTATAGTGAGGATACCATTCATTTATGGGATGGACTTAATACTGAGATCCTTTTCAACTTTCAAATCTTGCAATTGATTCTGTGAAGGCACTTTGCGAATTGTAAATTGATATATAAGATAAAATTTTGGGGGAAATTACATTAGCGTGGGGACTGTAGAGATCACTTAGTTCCATCCACTATTTTTTTTTCACAGATTAGGAAAGTGAATCTAATTTAGATTAAAAGATATAACCAGAGACATACAGAAAATAAGTGTTGCAGGTATGGAAATAATCCAGTTTTTCTAACTCCAATCAATGCTTTATGAACCTCATTACTTCATTAGGATCCAGCTGAGATAACCAAAAATAAAAGCATAATGAGCAGTGACTAATTTGTAGCTAAAAGACAATAAAAACGTATTCAAGAAGTTCTTAGTGTTAAAGGTAGGGAAAAACAAAATCACTGAACAAGTTAGTGAAAGATTTGGGTTTAAGTTTCAGCTGCAACAATGGTTATTACAGTTTGACTTGGGCAAGGTATGCAAATTTTCTCAACCTCAGTTTTCTCAGCAGAGTAAAGAAAGAAAAATAACTGCCTCATTGATACCTTACAGTGTGATTATGAGTAAAGTGGGGCCTTCTCTAAAGCCATGATATCCTGATATGGACTCTTCTGTCCTACTAGTAAATCAGTCATTCAATAAACATTCATTAAACACCAGGTTGTTTATGAATGGTGACAGACCTCCTGTATTCCACTCTTGGTGGCAGCTTCAGCTAGGAGAACAGTATGATGAAATTGGGAAATCATGCTGTGCATTTTGTGATACAAGTGGGTAATACTATCTTGATTTTCACAATGCTTTAATCCAATCTAATTAAACTATGATCTAAACATGACCAATATAGACTTAAGTGATAGAAACAGTGAATTATGTCCGCTAAAAGAATGGGAGTATGAAATAGATGATAGTGGAACTATGAATGACATATATGATAGTAATATAAAAAATCCTAGAATGTAGTGGAAAGAATCAAAGTGACAGTCATTTGCCCCATGGTCCTAAGTCTTGAAAAAAGTAATACTATTACACAAAGATCAAGTGAGATAATAATGTATATGAAACTGACTAGTACTCTGTAAGGATCTAAACAAGTATAACATATTTATTATGTTATTATTTAACATTATGGGAGATTGGTATTTTGAATAGTCTATGTAATTATTCTATAATTCACACCTCAAATAAATAGCATTACTAAATAAAGTAACTATTTGCTTTTAATTAAAATAAAATAAACCCAAAGGGGAAAAAAAGTAAATAGTAAATTTAAGCTTAATAGTAAATAACATAAACCTGAGACTACATTAAGTAACTACATCTGAATACATGCATAAGTTCATCTGCTTATATTTGAGAGAAAAGAATTCAAAAATCCTGTTCCTCCAACATAGATTTTTTTTTTTACTATCTTTAATCAGACATATCAAGTGCAGCAATAAATATCTATGGATCATTGATAATAGAAAGTAGCTGTTATTTACAATAAACTGGGCCGTAGAGGACAGAGACAAGGACCACAAAGAGGAATTACGTGGTGAACCATATTATTTACAGTACACTTTCAAATTTTAAAAATAGGATGGAGAAAAAGGTCAATCTAATGCAGAATTCAGGTTTCAGATCTACTTGCATTTATTGTTCTTGTTACATTGTAGTGCAATAATTAGTTCTACATTACATGACAATATTCCAAAAAGTACACATTTGGGAAAAGTTACATCACAAAAAATAAGATAAGAATCTACCTCATTTTGTCCCCCCTTCTGTTAAATGGACAATGAAAACATTTCACATAAACATTACAACATTAGGTTCATATTTTCTGTTATGCATTTATTCATTCTACTTCATATTTAACTCAGCCTTATTGTGAGAAAACTGCTTTGAATATCATAAAAACATTATGTTTACTGAGCTAAATACACCAGAAAATACAGCAAGACAGGATGTGATGGGTATAAAAGAGCCATTGAGACAAAGTCCATAATAAAATCTGTAGATGAAAGATAGATAAGGTAAAAGCTAAGAAGTGAAATGAGGCTACAAAGGTAGATAAAAGTTAGACAATGGAAAAAATTAATGTTAGACTGAGTTTGCATATTATCCTAGAGGCAATAGAGAAATACTGATGATTTTTAAGTAGGTATGTGTCATGTTTACACCTTTGCCCTAGGAAAATTATTTTGGCAACTTTTTGAAGAGTGAATTGGATAAAAGAGAGCTTAGGTAAAGGTAGAAGTTAGGAGACTATATATGTGTGTGTGTATATGTGTGTGTGTATATGTAAATATATATACGTGTGTATATATATATATATATGTAATTTCCCCAATTACATTCTCAAGCAATTGTTTTAACTTTTTTTGAGTTCCAAATTTTATCACTCTTTCCATTCCTCCTCTACCATGTCTTTGAGATAATAAGTAATAACATATAGGTTATACATGTACAACCATGTAAAATATTTTCATATTAATCCTTACATACAAAAAGACTCAAATAAAAGAAAAAGAATGAAATAAAGTGAAAATAGCACAAAATATTAAAGGTGAGAGGAAATGAGGGACTGAATTAGAGTGGTGAAAATATGAGTGGGAAGAAAGAGACATATCTTTGCAATTGAAGAATGGTTTGCAATTAATTGGATATGAATGATGACTTTGCAATTTCAAGGAGGGGTGACAGGAAAGATGGCATTTGGAAGAAGGGTAAGATTAGTGGGGAATGACGAGTTTTGAATATGAGGTGCTTCATCAGTTATTAAGAGTTTTAAGTGCAGATGTGCAGCAAGCCATTTGAGATGGTGGCCAAGAATTCATGAGAATTTACTTTCCCATTGAATGAGCTCAGGACCTTGTTTGGATTTCAACTACGTATCCATTAAAACTAATAAATTCATAGAACAAAGAAGTCACTCAATAAGTGCTTAAGTAAACTAAATTGGAATAAATTAGACCTGCACAAATAGATTTAAGAGCTTTCTGTGTAGGTGAACACTAAATCATTGGAAGTTGATGAGATTAACAAGGTAGAAAGAATACAGGGGAAAAAAAAGAAAGTTTAAGACAGAGATTTATTCTTAGGGAAAAGTAAAGGATGAAGAACAAGAAATGTTACAAAGGCAAGAGTGTTTATTTGGATTGGAAGAGAACCTAGAAAGAGAAATATCATTGGACCCAAGTGAAGAGAGAGTACCCAAGAAGGGGGCAAAAGGGGCATCAATACTATAAAATAATCACCAAAGACAAGAGTTTTGAAAATTTCACTGGATTTGGAAATTAAGTGACACTTTAAAAAAATAATTCATTTGTTTTTAGTTTTAAGCATTTGCTTTTATAAGATTTTGAGTTCTAAAATTCTCCCCCCACTCCACTCACCTCACCCTAAGACTGCAGGTAATCTGATATAGGTTATACATGTATGATCATGTTGTGAGAAAAGAATCAGAACAAAAGGGAAAAACCATGAGAAAGAAAACACACACACCCACACACACACATATACACACATGAGAGAGAGAGAGACAGGGAGAGAGAGAGACAAGGAGAGAGAGAGAGAGAGAGAGAGAGAGAGAGAGAGAGAGAGAGAGAG